>NC_134831.1:107186055-107496946 GCF_004210375.1 Tachypleus tridentatus
ACAGCTGGTTTTAGTATTTCACTTTGATACTGAACAGATACAGCTGGCTTTAGTATTTCACTTTGATACTGAACAGATACAACTGGCTTTAGTATTTCACTTTGATACTGAACAGATACAGCTGGTTTTAGTATTTCACTTTGATACTGAACAGATACAACTGGCTTTAGTATTTCACTTTGATACTGAACAGATACAGCTGGTTTTAGTATTTCACTTTGATACTGAACAGATACAGCTGGCTTTAGTATTTCACTTTGATACTGAACAGATACAGCTGGCTTTAGTATTTCACTTTGATACTGAACAGATACAGCTGTCTTTAGTATTTCACTTTGATACTGAACAGATACAGCTGGCTTTAGTATTTCACTTTGATACTGAACAGATACAGCTGGCTTTAGTATTTCACTTTGATACTGAACAGATACAGCTGGCTTTAGTATTTCACTTTCCAAATGATCGTTTACTTCTAACTGAAAAATGAATAACTTTCTGCTTAAAATTACTGATACAATGCTAGCTTTGGAACAGTGTTTTACTGAGAAAGTAAAGCTTGTGTTTTCATTATCTCTGTCATGACTTGTGTGTGTTATAGATTAGTATGGGAGACTCAGTATAAGTATAGTTTTATTATCTTTGTAATGAATTGTGTGTTGCATCAACTTTGTTGTTTGGAGGTTCATTCTGGAACAGTAAGAAATAGCTGATACTAACACTTTGGTATATTGTAAACTGTTCACTGTTACATCAAACTACTCAAACTGAGTTAGCATGGTTTCTGTGATAGTTTATCTTAAGTTTTGGTAGGAGGTAGAAGTGTTGTATATTTATACAGTTTTTCAAAGTAGCAACTGAAGTAGGTATCATCATGAACTATTGTTAATTGTTTGAGATTGTGATGTAGTGTGACTACATGGTTGAAATTGTTTCTGTACTTCTGTAGGTGGTTCTTGAAATACCAGCATATTGATCCTCATGAAGCTGTGAGAATCCATGAAGATGTTCAGAGTAAATGCAGTGTCGCCATTCACTGGGGAACTTTTAGGTTAAGTAATGAGGTAAGCACTATAGTTAGTGTGTGTATGTACGTGCTGTGTTAATCTTATTTCTGGATATGTTGAACAAGTACAAAATGTATATCAGGAACCATTTAGTGACGGAAGTTTCTGTGGCACTTGTCATTATAGAACCATTTAGTGACAGGAGTTTGTGAGATACTTGCAATTCATCATGAGGAGTTATTGTTGAGAGAGATTTGAAGAGCATCCTCAAGTCAGAGATTCTCGCTGGTTTCTCCACTCAAGGAATTTCTGCAGTGAGGCATATCACCACCTACAAAAATGGAATTATTCTCGTTCTGACATTTACATCACCATGTCCACCTGCCACCATTAAAACAGGTTATCTTAATTGCAGTGTACAGCCATACATTTCAAACCCTCTCCAATGTTTCCAGTGTCAGTGGTTCACTCACCCAAAGACATCATGTTGTGGTTCCTTACTCGTTGCAGTGACAAGGACTATGATGCCTGAGAGTGTGAATTGGACCCTCATTGTGTCAATTGCAATGGCTCTCACCCATCCTACTTTCGTTCTTGCCCAAAATGGTTTGAAGAAAAAGAGGTGCAGCATTTGAAAATGATTCATAACATTACTTATTCTGAGGCTCAAAAGTTGCTGTCCACCAATTAATCTTGGATGTATGCTGTTGCGCTTCATTCCACAACTACAGTGGGAGTGTAGACAGATCTCTCTGTGCCTCCAAAAGATTCATTCTCAAACAAATGAAGAGTCTTTTGACCTCCATGGTTAAAAAAGTTAATAAATCCATTTCAACGCCCATCTCTGTCCCTTACGTACACTCCAAAAAATCCCAAGATCCTCTTCCTTTGGTTCTGGGTACAGGCATTTCCTTGGATACATCTTCCACTCCCACACCAAGATGCAAAACGATTATTCGTTCACGTCCTCAGTCACTGAAATCCCTTTCCGACAGCAAAGACCTGCACAATAGACCAAGGGCAGGATCCATGGAGGTCAAAAGAACTCCCTCGAATAAGGTAAGTAAAGAAAGAAGACATGGTCATAAACAGAAGGGTTCTCCACCCAATTTGCGTACACGTAAATAAAAATGACCACCTTTAATACAATGGAACTGTTGAGGTTTACGTTCTAATCTGGATGACATCAAAACACTGATTGCTTCCTACCATCCTGTATGTCTTTCCTTACCAGAAACATTTCTGAAACCGATATAGTCACCTTTCAGCAGTTTTCTTTGTACAGAAATGACAGACTGTGTGATGGATGATTGCATGGAGGGGTGGCACTGTTGGTTGATCAGCATGTGCCCACCTTGTCTGCCACTCGACACACCCTTGGAGGCTGTAGCCATCTGTGTTTCCTTGGGTCATACCATCACTGTTTGTTCTCTATACCTGTCGCCTGGACAGACATATGATCAATCAAACCTAGATGCTCTCATTGACCAGTTGCTGTTTCTCCCTTTCTAATCCTGGGGGACTTTAATGGACATCATTCCCTCTGGGGAAGTGCTGATATTGATAGGAGGGTTGCTCTGTAGAGCGTATGCTCTCTGATCACAACCTTTCTCTTTTCAATACTAGTTCTTCTACTTATTTTCATACACCTAGTCAGTCCTTTACTGGTATTGATCTCTCAATTTGCTCCCCTTCATTATTCTCCCATTTTCATGGAGGGTGGCAATAATCCATGAGGCAGTGATCATTTTCCTATAATTTTGAAAGAGACTGGTCGGTGGTTGATGCCACCCAACCTGCATACCCAGGTGGAAGCTGGATCAAGCAAACTGGCTCTCTTTCACTCCTCTCGCAGAACTTGATCCTGCCATCCTCTGTAAGCCATCAAGAGATGACTCTGTGGCAGCAGTAATTGACTGTATTATACAAGCAGCTGCTCAATGTATTTTTAATACTTTGACACATTTTCAACAATATCCTTGTCCTTGATGGAATTCTGCCTGCCACATTGGCACGGAAGGCTCAAAAACAGGCCTGGGATACTTTTCATAAATATCTCACACTCTCGAATCTCATCGCTTTCCAGCAGGCCTGTGCACATGCTTGGTGGGTAAGATGTCAAAGCCAGAGGAATCTTGGATTAAGTTCACAACCAGAAAATCTTCTACCACCAATTCCAAAGTCATATGGGGCAACATTCGAAAGGTCAGTGGGCAATATAATTCTGTCCCTCTCTTGATCTTGCTCTCTGAGGGTCAGGAAGTACCTGATACCCAGAGCATCACCAATACTCTAGGTGAAAGCTTTTGCCAGGTATCTGGCACATCTGCTTTTTCCTCCACCTTCTTTGCCATCAAGACTTGGGCAGAGCAATTACCTCTTTCCTTTTGAGCTGATTGTCTCTATGACTGTAATTGTCCTTTCACACAAGTGGAACTCAAACTGGCCCTTCAACAGTCTGGCAATACATCCATTGGGCCTTATGATGTACACTCTGAAATGCTGTGCCATCTATCTCCTCCTTCTCTTGCTATACTTCTGATTGTTTTCAACCAGATCTGGTAGGATAACGTTTTTCCTGACCCCTAATGCCAGGCTATTGTCCTACCTTTCTCTAATCCTGGGAAGGATCCCAAGATTCATTCAAACTACCATCCAGATAGTTTGACAAGCTGTCTTTGTAAGACCTTAGAGAGGATGGTTAATGCTCATCTTGTTTGCTCCTCGAATCAACCTCCTCGCCCACCCAGTGTGGGTTCTGGCGACAGTGTTACACCATGGACCACCTGATTTGACTTGAAGCGTCAATCAGAGAAGCCTTTCTCAAGGACAAGAACTTGTATCAGTATTCTTTGACATTAAGAAGGCTTATGATACAACATGAAGGTATGGCATTTTGCTAGACCTATATATATGGATTACGTGGCCATTTGCCCATTTTATTAAAAATTTTAATGGACAGCAGATTCCAAGTTTGTGTGAGTTTGATACTTTCCAGTTCTTTTCTACAGGAAGTTGGAGTACCTCAAGGCTGTGTTTTGAGGTCACACTTTTCAGTATAAAAATTAATGTCATCACTGAATAACTCCCTCTCACTGTTGCAAATGGGCTTTATGTTGACAACTTTCACATCTCATGTCAGTTGTCAAACATGAGGTATATTGAGCAGCAGCTAGAGACTGCTCTCAATCCTTCACTGAAGTGGACCACAGCAAACAGCTGTAACTTCTCTCTCTCTCTCAAACTGTTTGCTTGCACTTTTGCCCCAACGGGTATTTACCCTGATCCTGAACTATGTATCAGTGAAGTTTTGCTGCCTCCGGTTCCTGAGACAAAATTCTTGGGGCTTATCTTTACCTGTAAGCTGATCTTAAACTCTCAGTTTTTGCATCATGATTTGAGGGCCATGGGTGCAATTCATGTCAGCCATGGGGGTATTGTTATTTTTTTCTAGAGTTATTGCAAAACTACTAAGTTTGTCTGGAATCATCTCTGATTTTTGAGTTCCCAACAAAAACAAAGGCAAATCACTGCATCACCTTATTTCGTGGACTACTTGTTAATACTCTATGATGTTATACCTCTCTTATGGCTGAAAGAACAAACATATTTGGTGCCACCAAGTTTTAAATATGTGATTCTTATTTCCTGTAGTGGCAAGCAGGCCATGCCAGCCCTGGAGTGTTGTAAAGTAATGACCAACCATATTCGTTGGCCAAAGACTTGTTGATAGGTGTTACTAGCCAGTTGTCTTCCCTTTGGTCAGCAGTTAAAAATAAAGGATGATGGCCCTACTAGCTTTGTCATAACTCATTAAAAATAAAGGATGATGGCCCTACTAGCTTTGTCATAACTCATAAAAATAAAGGATGATGGCCCTACTAGCTTTGTCATAACTCATAAAAATAAAGGATGATGGCCCTACTAGCTTTGTCATAACTCATAAAATAAAGGATGATGGCCCTACTAGCTTTGTCATAACTCATAAAAATAAAGGATGATGGCCCTACTAGCTTTGTCATAACTCATAAAAATAAAGGATGATGGCCCTACTAGCTTTGTCATAACTCACAAAAATAAAGGATGATGGCCCTACTAGCTTTGTCATAACTCACAAAAATAAAGGATGATGGCCCTACTAGCTTTGTCATAACTCATAAAAATAAAGGATGATGGCCCTACTAGCTTTGTCATAACTCACAAAAATAAAGGATGATGCCCCTACTAGCTTTGTCATAACTCATAAAATAAAGGATGATGGCCCTACTAGCTTTGTCATAACTCATAAAAATAAAGGATGATGGCCCTACTAGCTTTGTCATAACTCATAAAAATAAAGGATGATGGCCCTACTAGCTTTGTCATAACTCATAAAAATAAAGGATGATGGCCCTACTAGCTTTGTCATAACTCATAAAAAATAAAGGATGATGGCCCTACTAGCTTTGTCATAACTCATAAAATAAAGGATGATGGCCCTACTAGCTTTGTCATAACTCATAAAAATAAAGGATGATGGCCCTACTAGCTTTGTCATAACTCATAAAAAATAAAGGATGATGGCCCTACTAGCTTTGTCATAACTCATAAAAATAAAGGATGATGGCCCTACTAGCTTTGTCATAACTCATAAAATAAAGGATGATGGCCCTACTAGCTTTGTCATAACTCACAAAAATAAAGGATGATGGCCCTACTAGCTTTGTCATAACTCACAAAAAATAAAGGATGATGGCCCTACTAGCTTTGTCATAACTCATAAAATAAAGGATGATGGCCCTACTAGCTTTGTCATAACTCACAAAAAATAAAGGATGATGGCCCTACTAGCTTTGTCATAACTCATAAAAATAAAGGATGATGGCCCTACTAGCTTTGTCATAACTCATAAAAATAAAGGATGATGGCCCTACTAGCTTTGTCATAACTCATAAAAATAAAGGATGATGGCCCTACTAGCTTTGTCATAACTCATAAAAATAAAGGATGATGGCCCTACTAGCTTTGTCATAACTCATAAAAATAAAGGATGATGGCCCTACTAGCTTTGTCATAACTCATAAAAATAAAGGATGATGGCCCTACTAGCTTTGTCATAACTCATAAAAATAAAGGATGATGGCCCTACTAGCTTTGTCATAACTCATAAAAATAAAGGATGATGGCCCTACTAGCTTTGTCATAACTCATTTGTTTAGCTTCCAATACTATCTGGTATTTTTACCAGTGGTACAACTTTATGTGACACGTGTGTAAACAACAAACGAATATGGGGTGGGCTTTCATTGGTCACATACTAAGCCACAGTAATGTCTGCTGTTCCTGTTTATTTTGTTCAACCTA
Organism: Tachypleus tridentatus; assembly: GCF_004210375.1. Lineage (NCBI taxonomy): Eukaryota > Metazoa > Arthropoda > Merostomata > Xiphosura > Limulidae > Tachypleus > Tachypleus tridentatus. The sequence continues at coordinate 107,192,403 of NC_134831.1, forward strand.
AACAGTAGAGTAGCTTACTTACTACATGTTAAAAATGTAACCAGTGTTACTTGGGGTAAGATTGCTTCATTAACAAAATTGTATGGCATTTTAATACTCATTACTTTATCCAAAATATTTTACTTTTTAAATACTTGATTTAACTGTATTTATTAAAATTATTATTTCACTTTTAATAATAAATAACATCAAATAAATCATTAACTTAAATGAAATTTCGTATTTAAGAAACATTTAACTGTAGCTAGATTTGGAGCACTTGAAAAGGAAAACAAAAGATTAAATATCATCATATGGTTTTTTCAACTCTGCCAAGTACAGTGAACTATGTTATTTATTGTTTATTCTGTATACGCGTGTTTCTATGGTTTCTTTTAGCCTATTGTTCTTTATAAATTCCCATTTGTTTTGACAATTTCTTTAAATGTGTCCTTTAAATGATGTTGTTTTACAGTTCTTAGTAACTTTGAGATATCTGTAACTATTTCTAATGTTCCTTATAAAATCTCAATTTCCATTTTATGAATCACGTTAATCTCTGCATAGTAAGATATTGTTCTCAAAAAGTTTCTTGCAAGTAGTAAATATTTGATTGTCTATATTTTAGGATCAGAGTGAATTTGTTTTCACTTGATATTTTATCTGTCACACTGTGATAAGTCTTTACTAGTTTTATCACATGGAATCTAGGAACAAAGAATTAGTTTATTTAGTTTTAGTGAAATTCTCTTTTTCAAGAAAAGTGCAAGTTTCTCTTAAAAATTACTTGCTTGTTACACATACTGAGAAAATGAATTGTAATTAAAGTAAAATGTTGTATTCTTAAATATTGGTCAGTTTCGTTCCCATATATAAACTGGAATGAAGAATAAAATATAATGTCAGGATGCCTGTCAACATAAAGGATAAAATATTTAATTTCAAGAGGTTATTGTTTTTTGTATCTGGCCCTGAATTCTACAGAGCCTGACTCTGGATTTATTCCTACATAATTTCAATTACTTGAGATTGGAAAATAAATCTGCCATCAACTTTGCAGTAAAGAACTAAGAAATAAAATGTAACTATCTACTTGTTAGAGAACTTCTCTTTTTAAAAGGATCAAGTAATTAAGATGTTTTAGGTGAAACTTTAATAAATATATATATACAGATATCCTTATCTTCTGATTATCTATTTGCAAGATTTCAGCTGTCTAAAGCAGTTCCTAATTATCAAACTATGCCATCTGCAACATATTATCCAATTCAGATTCAAATGCTCACTAGATATGACCAATCTATTGTGTATCATAAGTGCCATACACTATATTTCCATCACGTTTGGTGGATCATTTGAATCAAAATGATTCAGTTTTTCTTATTGTTTGTTGACAGTTTCAGCAGATGCTATCACAGATAGTTTTTCATTTCCAGATTTGACATACAAAAGAGTTGTAACCATTTTGTTTAGCATTGTTTCATTCATATACACACAGCTTTTGATTCATCAGAGTTTCTGATAATGCAGCAGTAAAATTACTTTGCTCAACAAATGAAGGAATGGACAAACATATATACACAATCAGAACTGTGTTGTTTATTCAGTCCTAATTGGCCAGTTTAACTTGAGTGGCCTTCTGTATTAACTAACAGTATGAGTTATTAAGAACATTTAGTTTACAATTAACTTAATATAGTAACAAACAGTAAGACTTTTTGACTGTCCTAATGAAATAACTTGATAAGAATTATCCAGACAGATCAAAGAATTCTCAAATAGCTTAGTATCGTAACTGCCAATAAGACAAATTAACAGATTTTTTTGGAGAAACCTAGTACAGTAAATTATATAACAAGGCCTAACGTAGTAACATTTAAGCATTTATGGATGTGTATTGGATAAATTACATCTAAATTAGAGATTTTGCTCACTTTTCTGAGTTTGAGTGACATAACAAAGTAATTTGCAAAAAGAGGGTTTAAGAAATGTCACTAGTTTGTAGATAAGCTTTTCAGTAAGGAAGTCACACGGTAGTAGACAGACATAATACAGTGTGATGGACCCACCTGACATTTCACACAGTAGTAGAGAGACATAATACAGTGTGATGACCCACCTGACATTTCACACAGTAGTAGCTTATGAGTTATATTTAAAACTGACAAACCTTTTGAGAGACATAATACAGTGTGATGGACCCACCTGACATTTCACACAGTAGTAGCTTATGAGTTATATTTAAAACTGACAAACCTTTTGAGAGACATAATACAGTGTGATGACCCACCTGACATTTCACACAGTAGTAGCTTATGAGTTATATTTAAAACTGACAAACCTTTTGAGAGACATAATACAGTGTGATGACCCACCTGACATATACAGTGGGATTTGTTAGGTGAACCCAAGTGATGTTAACATAGGTGATTGTCTGATATGCTAACTCAAGTTCCATTAATGATCTATATTTAAAATTTATGGATTTCTCGTATAAATTAAAGTAACTTCTAGTAATCCAGAATCATGATTAACTGCTTAGTAATATGTTTTAATTGATATGACAACTTGTTTTACTATTTTCTAGTACTACCTCGATCCACCAAGGAAGTTACGAGAAACCTTAGAACGACAAGCACTTCCTCCCGATTGCTTTGTCGTCCTAAAGCATGGAGAACGTAGGCTGTTTGGTGCCAACTCCACCCTTCAGAGACCTAAAGGGAAAAAGTCAAAACCCGAGAAAATGTGATTTTGATCATGGTGGTGGTTACTTAATATTGAATGGGCCCTAGCCCTTTTTTCCAACCTTTTAATGAATGGTTGTTCAGTAAGTGCTACATCCTATCAACCCAAGTTAGCTAAGTACTAGATATTGTAAGAACCAATGGAAGAGAAGCAAGTGGTGTAATTGATTCCATTGTAAAGGACTTTCACAGAAGGATTCCCAGCATCTTTAATAATAGAAAGTTTTATACTGATGAAGAATTGGAAAGTTTGTTGATGATGTAAAGATGATCTTGCCCACAAAAGTCTGAATTTATAAAAAATATTGTGTCTTCATTTGTTGGACATCATGTGAGCCTTGTATGAATTATATTCTCAAGAAAGTAGAGCTGTTGGTGAAGTATAACCTCCCTTTTTGAATAGTTTTGTGGCATGTAAGGTGGTCCTACCTCAACAGTGTTCTAGTCATCATATCTCTGGTTACTTTCATTTAGATGATGATGTCATGTTGTTCAAAGTACGAACATAAAGATTTGTTCTCTACAGAGCTCTTCAGTGTTTAAATGTACAGGTTTATTAAGTTTGATTTAAAGTAGACAGCTGGTTTAGCCTTCTTTATTTCATAGTAGTGTATAGGGTGTTCATACCTTTATCAGTTAGATAGTGTGCTTATTTATGGATAGAAACTACTCAAATGATTTTTAACATGGATTGTTTGTTCCTAGAAGTTGCACATTAAACAATGTAAATACATAGTGTTCTTGTCAATTAATCTCCAGTCTGACTATCTTCATTTAGAAGTTACACATAAAACGAAGGTAGTACACATTGTGATTACTTAAAAAAGTAAAAAAGTCTAAAAGTTACACGTAAAGTAATGAAAATACATGCTATTAATCAAGTTACACATGACACATTGTAAGTAATACCTCTTACGAGTTAATCTCCAAGTTGAAAATAAAATTATTTTCATAATTTCATTAGGACAATATTACTAGTCCTAATGCTGCAACAGTCAAACCCAGCTGTTCATTATTCTGTGTGTAGTACTTTTTGGACTACAAGTTAGATTCATCTTCCTCTGTATCTGTTAATATTGACATTTCTGTACAGTGATTGTGCTGTAAGATGACTAAATCCACCACCATAATCTTTCAAATAGATTAAACATGCACCATTCTTTATTTACTGAAGTGAAACCAAAGTATTGTGGTAACACTGCAACTTTTAAACCAAAATAAGCCCAATTCCTGCCATAAAAATGTACTGACATCATGCATGACCTCCAATAGCTTGCACTGTTAGAACAACATGCATCATAGTTTTATCCTTCAATCATTTACTGAATTCATGTTTTCCTGTTGTAAGACTGGAAAGTACAGTTGAAAATACTTGAATCTACACCTTCACCAGTCAAATCCATTAGTTAAAAAGTACACTTGTATCTCTTACAAGTGGTGGACACAGTTTCTTTCTTTAGTGGAAGGTGTACTTCATTGTCACTTTTTATAAACTCTGATACAGAAAATTTATTAACACAGACCAAATTTCATTGTCCCTTATACAACTGATATATAACCAAGTAAAAATATAGTGCGAGTTACATTTTCTGATAATCTACTTAGAAAATGTTTGTAACTTCTGGTGTTATTTATATCTTACAAACACAAAGTTGTATTTTCATCTGTAATTTTCAAGTTGATTTTTACAAGATGCTAAGAAAGAGTAACATGAAAAATTGTATAAATCTTATTGGTTTAAAATGTGTTAAGTTATTCACCTACATTTCCCATCAGTTCAAACTGAAGAGTATTTAGTCATGCATTAGATGACAATATGTGACCTGTTGGTTCATCTAGGCTGTTCCAGCAGGTAAACTAAATTGATTTTAGGGATTTTTTTATTATTATTATTAGTCATTGTCATTCATATAGTTATCGAGCTTTCTCTTAAACTCACTGATTCTACAAGATTTAAAAGCAACCCTTTCCAGAGGCCAACCACTATGTTAGCAAAATAATCTTAGTTAAAGATGACTCCTACCTTGTCTCTCCCAGTACCCCTGTTCTCACAGTTAAACATGATAAAAAAGATGAAGCATAAATACTATTAATTCCCTTTACCATATTAAACACCTCAATCAGATCCAATCTAACTTTCAATAGCAAACAGTTTGAGAGATTGCAGCCTCTCCTTGTATGATAATTCTTTCATCCCAGGCACCATTCTAGTAACCCTCCTCTAAACTCTTTTCAAATGTAAGAAGCCAAAAACTGAACACAATACTCCAAAAGTGGCCTAACTGGTGACTTATATAATGAAATTATAACCTGTTTAGACTTAAATTCGATATTTCTGTAGATACAACTGAAAAACCTATTTGCACTTGCTGCTAATAACAGCACACTGTTTTGATTGTTTTAGAGACTGATCAACTATTACATCAGATCCATTTCTTTCATAACACTAATAAAGCTATTCCCATCCAAATTCGTGTAGCTTTGTATGAAATTCAAAACCAACCAAATTATGATAACCCACATGCATTATCTTGTATTTATTATAATTAAAACCCATCTGCCATTTATTCACCCAATTCACTAAATGATCTTGTAAATCAGCATGATCTTCTTCACAGGCAGCAACAACCATTCTTTCTTAATATCATCAGCCAAGTTAAGTCATTTATTAACCATTCTTTCATCTGTGTAATTGATGCAAGTTAAAAAGAGCAAAGGTCTTAAAACTGAACCCTCAATTACCCCACTTGTGACATTAATTCAATTTGACTGAACTCCATTTTCAAATGTTTTTTGAAAATCTAGTTAACCCAAATCTACACCCATTCCTTCATCTGTGTAAGCAGTGACCTTTTCAAACAAACAATGTCAAAAGATTTGTAAGGTAAAATTATCCCTTAGTGAAACCATGTTGACTATCAAATTCTAAACTTTGTTAAATGGTTTTGTAAATCATCTTTTATCAGACTCCCAAACTTTCCTCACAACTGTTGAAACACTAATGAGTCAGTCTATAATTACTGGGGAAATTATTATCATTTCTCTTGAAAAGAGAAATACAATTAGCTAACTTCTAATCATCTAATACCTACCTACTATACAAGGACTTGCAAAAAATAGTAGTAAGTGGCTCACCTATCTAACCTTTCTTCAAAATTCTTGTGGAAATTTTATTTAGTCAGAGAGCCTTATTGTTTTTAAACTTCAAATAAAATGACTGTATTAAGAAAAATTGTAATCTAATTTTCATTTATCAGTTGTTCAAGATATGGAATATGGTTTAAACTTTTGTTAAACAAAGCAAAAACCAATCATACCCCAATCCTAACATTTTGTTTACCCTTAATGTGTTTAAAGAAATCTTTACTGTTTTACATTTTCAGCCAACCATCTTGATCTTCTCCCTCTCCTGTCATTATCGCACAATGAATCATTCATTTATTTGCAGAACTTAAAAAACTAAATAAAATTACCTAAGTTGTGAGAAAAACACATGTTCTTGAAGTAGTGCAACAAATAAAACATGTAATTTTTAAAAGGACAAACTGCAAGTAAAGCTAAACAGAAATTTCAAAACCACTTTATGGTTTAATGTTACATGGAACACCTCAAAAAGAAAGAGATGTTTTCATATAATTTACTTCTTACAGCCAATTTGAATATTTAATACAAAAATTATAAAAATGATAATGTAGGGGTAATTATATTTTCTGGATAATACACAAGTGCATGATATAATAATACCTTAACAATCTAAACACAGTAAAAATAATGTCACCTTATAATGCAAAACTAAGATATTTCATAAACTTACAAGCATATGTGTTTACAAGAGTTAACTGTATTCTACACATGTGTAACTTATCGTTGAAATCAGTTACTTTCCACAAACTTCTGTATTTACAACAGGCTATGTGAATAAATGAGGTAAATAAGCACTATTTACAGAGTATTATTTTCCACACTTCTGTATCTACAACTACCTATATGAATAAATGTGGTATATAAGTACTACTTATATGATATTATATTCCACACGTGTGTACCTCATTGAAATGAGGTACTTATACACACACTTCTGTATCTACAACAGGCTTTGTGAATAAATAATATTTATGGGTTATTATATTCCACAGATGGGTGACTGGTTGTTGAAATTTAAAAAAATTCCAAACAAGTCTATCTACAACAGGCTAGGTGACTGAAGTTGGTATATAAGTACCACTTATGGGTTATATTCAAAACATATATAACTGGTTGTTGAAATTACTTTCCACACACTTGTGTATCTACAACAAACTATTTAAATAAACTTAATGGTTATTATATCCCACACGTGTCTAACTGGTTGTTGAAATCAGTTACTTTTCACACACTTGTGTATCTACAACAAACTATTTGAATAAACTTAATGGTTATTATATCCCACACGTGTCTAACTAGTTGTTGAAATCAGTTACTTTCCACTCACTTGTGTATCTACAACAAACTATTTAAATAAACTTAATGGTTATTATATCCCACACGTGTCTAACTGGTTGTTGAAATCAGTTACTTTTCACACACTTGTGTATCTACAACAAACTATTTAAATAAACTTAATGGTTATTATATCCCACACGTGTCTAACTGGTTGTTGAAATCAGTTACTTTTCACACACTTGTGTATCTACAACAAACTATTTGAATAAACTTAATGGTTATTATATCCCACACGTGTCTAACTGGTTGTTGAAATCAGTTACTTTCCACACACTTGTGTATCTACAACAAACTATTTGAATAAACTTAATGGTTATTATATCCCACATGTGTCTAACTGGTTGTTGAAATCAGTTACTTTCCACTCACTTGTGTATCTACAACAAACTATTTAAATAAACTTAATGGTTATTATATCCCACACGTGTCTAACTGGTTGTTGAAATCAGTTACTTTCCAAACATTTCTGTATCTACAACAGGCTATGTGAATAAATGTGGTATATAAGTACCACTTATGGGTTATTATATTCCATGCCATTCTAGAACTGGTTGTTGAAATGGATTAGTTTCTACAAATTTTTGTAAATACCAAAATTTTGTGTAATATCACTTATGTTTATACTTACGTATTGTGTTGATATAAATACTACTATGACTTTACTGAAGAAAGTGTTGGCACAATGACTTTCTGTAATGGTTAGTTTAGTGGAATAAAGGACTTGATGAATGATGAATTAAATCTAAGTGTGGCCACCACTGATATACTCTCAAACGTGAAGTACCTAACTTTAACCTCAAGGAAATGATCAAACAATTTTATAACACAGGTTGTGAAAACAGAAGGTAAATGTTGTCAAAGTGGGAAGGAACTGCTTCATGAACAACAGGATTAACTTAACAAACTACAAGTTTTTTTCTTATAGTCTTTTATTGCTCGAGGAATTCACTAGAATATTTTCATCAGACTGTTTTCACAATACGAAGGAAGGATGTACCTGACAGATGGTTTAAAAAACAAAATTTTAATCACATTTGATAATAGTTTTCTTAGACATCTCATAATTCACAGACAGTTTATTCTCTGCTCAAAGAAAACAAACATATGTGTGCACACTAGGGTTACATACTGAATAGTTCCAACAAATATTTCCCATATGGGGAAAAGAGCTGTTAAATTCTGATATGATGTGAGGATAAAATAAGATTACTTGAAAATTCTACACAGAATCTGAGTAGAGTCAACCCTATTTACAGAAGTTTCACATTTTGTTGAATAATGTTATGCTGGGGAAGGCCTGCTATTCAGACTAATGATTGTGTCCCAGGTAGAAGCCAAATCATGTTATGAACTGTTTCCATTTATCACCTGACCATGTGGAGGGCTTAGAAGGCTTACGTATTCATGAAGAGCTTCTCTTAACGATCTGCAGACCTGGGCTGAGGTGGACGTGGTACAATCCACCAGGTGGGGATACAAACCAATAAGCTGCTGCCACACACTCCATTCCACTAGAGAATAAAATACGACCTCAGTTAATACGGTAATTGCTTACGTTTTGTTATCAACAGGCATCATTAATATCAATAAAAAACAAATTAAGGCTCAGCATTAATAAAGAAAACATATCAAGACTTGGTTTTTATTAATGACAAAACTGGTTGGTTAGGTTTTTTGCTGCTATGGACACAACATCACATTAAGCAAGTTTGGATTTACCATTATTAAAAAAAATATAGGTGAGGACACTGTTAGAGTTAGTATGAAAAAAGAAAGACATGTCAGGATCTGAGTATAATACACTGGAAAGTATGCCACATATATCACCAAATGAAATATCTCATTTTGAAAGATTATACTTAAATTTACCATTTTCAGCTGGAGCCTTTTTCAGTGAAGAAGTCAAGGTTGCAACAGCTTTGAGAACAAAAGAAATCTCTGCCATGCGATGACTGAAACAAATGAATAAACTTATATAAATAACGGTTGTTGGAGGGATATTTAAAGCAATGTTACACTAGTAGGGTAAAGATAGTTTAAAAATACCTTATTCTTAAATTCAAATACTTAAACATGTTGCTAATTAACTTCAGTTAGAGATTTCTCCTACTTATAATTTGAAACTCTCACCGTGGAAGAGGACACTTCCCACTGAGCCGCTCATCTTCCACATACTTCTTTATTACTTCTTGAAATCGGTGTAAAAGTGATGTTACTGCTAACTTGTTAACTACACCACCATGTAAAGTGCTGCCCTCTAGTGGTTCTGTATCAGCAGTTCCACTTAGGAAGGAGAACTGGAGTAATGTTTCAAAACACGACTTAGCGAACTCTTCCCTCAACTTCCTGCTAGATTCTGTGTCTGTAACACAAGTAAACTTCTGTTAAACTATCAAACTAACAGAATATATTAGTATGGTCATACAACCACCATAATGATATCTACAAAAAAACTCTCTCACCATGTGAAGCAGATCTCAACAGCATCAAAAATATAGGTCATGCCTAAACTTGCCTTTGTTACTGTACTACATATTACAATTTCAAATTTATGGTTTACCATAGTTTTATTTCTCTGTTCTTTTAATATTTTTATTCAGAATGTGGGTAAATATTACTATAATTTTATTGTTAGTAGATTAGAGCATTTTGATTTCTGGACTGAGAAACTTCAACCATTTTATGTATGGTTTTCAAAAATCCTAAAAAATAAAATGATCATTAGAAGTTACTACATCATTAACTATATAAAAGCTATGTAAACACACAGACTAACAAAACCTACCAACAGTGGGTGAACCTGTTGCTGAGTGAATTGATCCTTTGTTTAACAATGACACAATTTTCAAGATAAAGTCTTTTGGAATGTGTTTAGCCTGTGGTAGAATCTCTTCTCTGATTAGCTGAACAACCTGGAAATAAAAATACCCTTTCTTTACATACAAACTCAAAATTATCACTCTCAAAATTCTGGTTAAACATTCAAATGTTATACCCAAGCAGGAAATTGTAATACAAAAATACACAACAAATACTGAACATTACAGTGGCCTCCATGACCCTCCACAACCATTCTGCAATAACAAACAATAACAACTTATTCAGATTTAAAACGTCGGTTAATTTGATAACTGACTGTAAACAATGCAACAAATTAATATACACTAAAACAAGATATCTAACGTTTTCTACTTAGATTCCGAACTTATACAATCATTATTTTCAAAGAATCATTTGTTGTCCATTAGAGAAAAGTTTTAATGTTTACAGTTGGACTTATTGTTTCTGTGATACTCATGACTAACAAACAAACAACCCTCTACGTCTATATTGTGTGAGGGACACTGACATCTATCTCTGGATCAGTGTGTTTGAAGTGTCGACTTTTGTCTAATAGTTTCTTTTCAGTTTATTCTCATGTCTTATTGGTAGCTGGATCAATCACTAACTGAGTAGCAGAAGTTGTTTTTAAATCATCCTTACATTTCTCACAAGATCATATGTTAATGTTTAAATCATCCTTACATTTCTCACAAGATCATATGTTAATGTTTAAATCATCCTTACATTTCTCACAAGATCATATGTTAATGTTTAAATCATCCTTACATTTCTCACAAGATCATATGTTAATGTTTAAATAATCCTTCATTTCTCACAAGATCATATGTTACTGTTTAAATCATCCTTACATTTCTCACAAGATCATATGTTAATGTTTAAATCATCCTTACATTTCTCACAAGATCATATGTTAATGTTTAAATCATCCTTACATCTCTCACAAGATCATATGTTACTGTTTAAATCATCTTTACATTTCTCACAAGATCATATGTTAATGTTTAAATCATCCTTACATTTCTCACAAGATCATATGTTAATGTTTAAATCATCCTTACATTTCTCACAAGATCATATGTTAATGTTTAAATCATCCTTACATTTCTCACAAGATCATATGTTAATGTTTAAATCATCCTTACATTTCTCACAAGATCATATGTTAATGTTTAAATCATCCTTACATCTCTCACAAGATCATATATGTTACTGTTTAAATCATCCTTACATTTCTCACAAGATCATATGTTAATGTTTAAATCATCCTTACATTTCTCACAAGATCATATGTTAATGTTTAAATCATCCTTACATTTCTCACAAGATCATATGTTAATGTTTAAATCATCCTTACATTTCTCACAAGATCATATGTTAATGTTTAAATCATCCTTACATTTCTCACAAGATCATATGTTAATGTTTAAATCATCCTTACATTTCTCACAAGATCATATGTTAATGTTTAAATCATCCTTACATTTCTCACAAGATCATATGTTAATGTTTAAATCATCCTTACATTTCTCACAAGATCATATGTTAATGTTTAAATCATCCTTACATTTCTCACAAGATCATATGTTAATGTTTAAATCATCCTTACATCTCTCACAAGATCATATGTTAATGTTTAAATCATCCTTACATCTCTCACAAGATCATATGTCAATCTTTAAATCATCCTTACATCTCTCACAAGATCATATGTTAATGTTTAAATCATCCTTACATCTCTCACAAGATCATATGTTAATGTTTAAATCATCCTTACATCTCTCACAAGATCATATGTTAATGTTTAAATCATCCTTACATCTCTCACAAGATCATATGTTTATGTATCATTTTTCTTTTCTCTTTCTTGTCTAGGTTTCTCTGTCTTCAATGTAGGTATCTTTTGTACCATTAGAATTTATCTTACTAATTTCATCTTCAAGTTTTTCATTTCTGTCTCTGTTTTTCTTTTCTTGTTTCTTCTCTGAATCTCAAACTATTCCTGACAACATTTAGCAGTTGCTTCATTATAGGAAGTTTTCTGGTTTCAGTTGTTTCAGGTTTGAAACCTTCATGATTCTTCACCCATTTATTGCTGCTTCACAAACAAATATTCTTTCTTGTGTTACTATGGGACTAGCCATCCATATCTAACGTCTACATTCCCATGTAGAAACCTTATTAACCACTTTTATTAAAGTAAAATACAAACATTCAGAGTTAACACTTCTCAACAGAAATAATTCTCACACATTTAAAGTAGGACACTTGCAGTAAGAACCTTCTATTCCTCATTATCACCTTGCTATCTATAATAAAATTTTTGGCAAAATATTTCATTTACTCTTGAAAGGATTCAACCATTTTAAACTACAAACAGCTCATTCATTGTGGTTAGTTTATTGTGAATCAACAGCAGCATAACTGACTCTCATTAAAAACATACAAGCTGTACCTACTACCAAATCAAAACTACATTCCCCTTAACATGGTATAGTAACTACTGTCACAAATAAAATATGAAATTAAATGTAGAGAAACTAAGAACCAGTTAATATTTATTTTGTAATACTTGACAAACCTCACACTAAACTTCTCAACAAACTCAGTGACTTTCACCTACATTGTCCACCTCTCAAAAATATATAAAGAGAAGTAATTATACTTAATTGTTCAAAATAAGTGGATATTACCTTATAACCCAAAGCCCCATCATACTGTTGAGTCTTCATAGACCGTACCTTATAACCCAAAGCCTCATCATACTGTTGAGTCTTCATAGACCGTACCTTATAACCCAAAGCCTCATCATACTGTTGAGTCTTCATAGACCGTACCTTATAACCCAAAGCCTCATCATACTGTTGAGTCTTCATAGACCGTACCTTATAACCCAAAGCCCCATCATACTGTTGAGTCTTCATAGACCGTACCTTATAACCCAAAGCCTCATCATACTGTTGAGTCTTCATAGACTGTACCTTATAACCCAAAGCCTCATCATAGTGTTGAGTCTTCAAAGACCTCACCTTACTATCTAAAGCCTCATCATAGTGTTGGTCTTCATAGACCGTACCTTATAACCCAAAGCCTCATCATACTGTTGAGTCTTCATAGACCGTACCTTATAACCCAAAGCCTCATCATACTGTTGAGTCTTCATAGACCGTACCTTATAACCCAAAGCCTCATCATAGTGTTGAGTCTTCAAAGACCTCACCTTACTATCTAAAGCCTCATCATAGTGTTGGTCTTCATAGACCGTACCTTATAACCCAAAGCCTCATCATACTGTTGAGTCTTCATAGACCGTACCTTATAACCCAAAGCCTCATCATAGTGTTGGTCTTCAAAGACCGTACCTTATAACCCAAAGCCTCATCATAGTGTTGGTCTTCATAGACCGTACCTTATAACCCAAAGCCTAATCATAGTGTTGGTCTTCATAGACCGTACCTTATAACCCAAAGCCTCATCACACTGTTGGTCTTAACAGACCTTACCTCACAATCAAAAGCCTCACCATACTGTGGTCTTCAAAGACATTACCTTACAATCCAAAGGCTCATCACATTGTTGGGTCTTCACAAACCTTACCTTATAACCTTCAAAGCTCATCACATTGTTGGTCTTCACAAACCTTACCTTACAATTCATAGCCTCATCACATTGTTTGGTCTTCACAGACCTTACCTTACAATCCAAAGGCTCATCACATTGTTGGGTCTTCACAAACCTTACCTTACAATCCGAAGGCTCATCACATTGTTGGGTCTTCACAAACCTTACCTTACAATTCAAAGCCTCATCACACTGTGGTCTTCAAAGACATTACCTTACAATTCAAAGCCTCATCACACTGTGGTCTTCAAAGACATTACCTTACAATTCAAAGCCTCATCACACTGTGGTCTTCAAAGACATTACCTTACAATCCGAAGGCTCATCACATTGTTGGGTCTTCACAAACCTTACCTTACAATTCAAAGCCTCATCACATTGTTGGGTATTCACAGACCTTACCTTACAATCCAAAGGCTCATCACATTGTTGGGTCTTCACAAACCTTACCTTACAATCCGAAGGCTCATCACACTGTTGGTCTTCACAAACCTTACCTTACAATCCGAAGGCTCATCACACTGTTGGTTTTCACAAACCTTACCTTACAATCCGAAGGCTCATCACACTGTTGGTTTTCACAAACCTTACCTTACAATCCGAAGGCTCATCACACTGTTGGTCTTCACAAACCTTACCTTACAATCCAAAGCCTCATCACACTGTTGGTCTTCAAGACTCTGCGTAGGAGACGCCAAGCTACAAGAGAAAGATGCAATATTTTGTCAGTAATTTGTTTCTGTTGAAACATATGAACAGAAGAATTATTAAACAGTCTACAAATTAAGAGCCCTGAACACAACGTACCTGTTAGAGAACAAGAAATCTTCAATAGCAGCTCCAAGGTCACACCACATCCCTTTGAACTGAGATGCTGAAATACAGGATGTTCAGTTAAAACTATTTCTTTATGACGAGTCTAAACCACAATTTTTAGTACTAAATCTGTTCTGTTGCAAAAACGTTTTGTCAAAATTCAATAAATATCAACAACATATTTAATATGGTTATAGATCAAATATAAATTCACTTCTTGTAGTATCAACAACATATTTAATATGGATATGAATCGAATGTAAATTCACTTCTTGTTGAATCAACAACATATTTAATATGGATATGGATCGAATATAAATTCACTTCTTGTAGTATCAACAACATATTTAATATGGATATGAATCGAATGTAAATTCACTTCTTGTAGTATCAACAACATATTTAATATGGATATGAATCGAATGTAAATTCACTTCTTGTAGAATCAACAACATATTTAATATGGATATGGATCAATATAAATTCACTTCTTGTAGTATCAACAACATATTTAATATGGATATGAATCGAATGTAAATTCACTTCTTGTAGTATCAACAACATATTTAATATGGATATGGATCGAATATAAATTCACTTCTTGTAGTATCAACAACATATTTAATATGGTTATGGATCGAATATAAATTCACTTCTTGTAGTATCAACAACATATATAATATGGTTATGGATCGAATATAAATTCACTTCTTGTAGTATCAACAACATATATAATATGGTTATGGATCGAATATAAATTCACTTCTTGTAGCTGTAAATGTACACATCACCTAGAAATATGTGCAAACAAAGACATGTGAATTTCAGGAAGAAGTACAGTCAGCCCATGCTTCTAGAAAACTTTAAAACTCCTGAACCATAGATTACAAACTCTTTACTAAAGAAATTCTCTCCATTTTCAATGATCACCGAGCACTAAGTAACATCATCATATTGTCATTAATGTACTGAATTCAATGTTTTTATTTGATATTGTTTCTATTTATTTAAATCTTTATCTGTAATAGTTACTCTTGACAATGTTACTTGTATATGTCACACATTTTATTGTACATTTCATTATATTGTCAACATTCAATACATAAACTTATTCCATACTAATTGTAAACAGAATATTATAAACTAACTCATTTTAGTTATTAATGCTGATGGTGAAATGTAAAGAAATATCTCTATTAAAGAATTGATTTTTGGAATACTATGTTTTATTTGAACTAATTTAACATACCACCAGATGAGGTGATGGTTAAGGTGCACACACAGGTTACTGCTAAATTTGATGTTTATTGTTGTATTATTTGTAACAACAGTAATTATGGTAGTAAGTCTTGTACTTTAAGATGTTGGAACAGTTGAAATCGTATTATGTATAACATCAGTTATGATGGTAGTAGGTCTTGTACTTTAAGATGTTGATACAGTTGACACAATATGGTACTTTAATAACCATACCAAACAACTTACGGTGATTTTGAGCAAGAGGAAGTCCTACATGTAGAACTTTCAGAAAAGCGTCTACAGCCAGTTTCCAAGTTGACTGAGAAGGACAGGAGTACTTCATACCCAATGGTAACCTGAGTGTCTAAGATAATTCAAAACACTGGCATGCCTTATACAGAACACTGCAACACATACTTATTACATATCATTATAATGATATCAGAATCTGGTGGGAAGGTATACATTTTAAACGTTAACACCAACCGCAATGGAAACAAACTTGAAAAAAATCTGTAGTTGGCCATGACAGTATAACAAAATGAAGAGAGAAAAACTTCTTTTATAAATCATTCATTCTCTTCTCTCTATATACTTATCTTTACTAAATGTGTTGACATACAATGTCTTTCCATTATCTACTTTCTTTTCCATATAAATATACATACATTTAGTGAATATACTTACATGTATACATCATTTCTTCAGTATGAATTCTTTATCTACAAACTTATATTTAGTGAATATTACTAGACATATAAATATTAATCTACACGTTTTGTAAGTATCGATTATGGTAATATTCATTTTATATGCATCAAAATTATCCAAATTATTCTCTTTAGGTTTATAATACTTCTCAAAGATAAAAACAAAACAAAACATTTTGACCAAAGATTTTAAGTGTTAAAACTTACAATTATTCAACAAGAAATACAAACCTTTATAATGGAATGTAGAACAGATGACTCTCTGACCATTGTCCAAGCTGCTGTTTCCTGGTAGAGTGCAACAACCATCTCTAAGGCTTTCTCCCCAAAAGGAACAAAATTCATGGTCACCCAGTCTGTCTAGAGTAGAAAAGCTTTACATTAATACAAATATTTTAAGAATAATTGTTTAATTATTGGTTTAACTCATAATAAATTTTGATTTCTGAGTTTTATTAATGATAATTCAGGTCCCTGGGACACTTCTGTTACATTATGAATTATTAGTTATTCAGATAAATTCAGCTATATCTGCTACATTATGAATTAATTACAATGGTTCAGACCCTTGTATACCTCTGCTTTTACATGAATTAGTTATCACTGTTGTGAATCTTCTATTGCATTTTATCAGCATTAAAAAGTTTTTATAAAGAGTTTTATTTTGACTTTCTGTGAAATACTGTGTGGGTGGAACATATAAAGATGTACGTGTCACATTTAACTTGGAAAGCTGTCTATAATTGTATTATCTCACCAAACATACATAATTAACAGTACTTGTTCAGGAGACTTGCTATGTACCTCATGCTCATGTATCAAGTGAGTGGAAGAAACTGATGACTCCATGTACTAAATATTTCCATACCTATGAAAACCATTTCTTATTTCTTTTGGCCCTAAGATAAACAACATTAACCAGTTGCTTTCACACCTACAAATGTGTCTCCTTTTTTGTAGGTCTATGGATAAACATCATTCACCAGTTGTTTCATTTCTATAAACATGTGTTTACTTCTTGTAGGGCCACAGATAAACAACATTCACCATTTACTTTCACATCTATAAACGTGTTTACTTTTTGTAAGCCAACAAATTAACAACAATTAAAGTTACCTTCATATTTATAAACATATTTCTAACATAACACCGGATCAAGTAAATGATAAAATACAAGAGTAAGATGCAATCTGTATTTTACACCAAAGAGTAAGATGCAATCTGTATTTTACACCAAAGAGTAAGATGCAATGTGTATTTTACACCAAATAGTTATAAGCAATGTGTATTTTACACCAAAGAGTAACAAGCAATGTGTATTTTACACCAAAGAGTAACAAGCAATCTGTATTTTACACCAAAGAATAACAAGCAATCTGTATTTTACACCAAAGAGTAAGAAGCATTCTGTGTTTTACACCAAGGAGTTACAAGCAATCTGTATTTTACACCAAAGAGGAAGATGCAATCTGTATTTTACACCAAAGAGTAAGAAGCAATCTGTATTTTACACCAAATAGTAACAAGCAATCTGTATTTTACACCAAAGAGTAAGATGCAATATGTATTTTACACCAAAGAGTAAAAAGCAATCTGTATTTTACACCAAAGAGTAAAAAGCAATCTGTATTTTACACCAAAGAGTAAAAAGCAATCTGTATTTTACACCAAAGAGTAAGAAGCAATCTGTATTTTACACCAAAGAGTAAGAAGCAATCTGTATTTTACACCAAAGAGTAAGAAGCAATCTGTATTTTACACTAAAGAGTAAGAAGCAATCTGTATTTTACACCAAAGAGTAAGATGCAATGTGTATTTTACACCAAATAGTTATAAGCAATGTGTATTTTACACCAAAGAGTAACAAGCAATCTGTATTTTACACCAAAGAATAACAAGCAATCTGTATTTTACACCAAAGAGTAAGAAGCATTCTGTGTTTTACACCAAGGAGTTACAAGCAATCTGTATTTTACACCAAAGAGGAAGATGCAATCTGTATTTTACACCAAAGAGTAAGAAGCAATCTGTATTTTACACCAAATAGTAACAAGCAATCTGTATTTTACACCAAAGAGTAAGATGCAATCTGTATTTTACACCAAAGAGTAAAAAGCAATCTGTATTTTACACCAAAGAGTAAAAAGCAATCTGTATTTTACACCAAAGAGTAAAAAGCAATCTGTATTTTACACCAAAGAGTAAAAGCAATCTGTATTTTACACCAAAGAGTAAAAAGCAATCTATATTTTACACCATGTCTCATTATCATATGCCCAACTTCCACAAACGTATAACTGAGGTATTACTATTTTATGACAGTTGTTTCTGCCTTGTCAAAACTATAATTGTACAATTTCTGTTTATTTTTGTAACTGTATTGAGTAGTGTGTATGTGAATATAAAAATATATACTTGTAGGCACGAAAATTCTTTCAAGGAAAATCTTGGACTATTACTCAACAGCTAAAACAACAATAACATGGTGTAAGTTTGCACAAACATTATAACATGGAAAAAGTACTCACTGTTGCATTTTTCAAATTAGTTACTTGACGAGTGTGTAACTTGCCATATGGAGGTGCATGACAAGAATAGCTTACAAACACTAGAAGCTGCTGATAAAGTGAAGGGATCAAACCTCTAATGTTTTCACTTCCAGACAGGGCCTCCTGGAACCAAGTATAAAAGAAAGATGTTAAATGATATTAATAAACACTATGTTTCATAAACATAACAATTATATATTACCAGACCAAAAGTAACTTTAATAATTCATTGCAGTGGGTACTAATTATTTAAAAATACACCACACAAAAGAAGCACAACAATGTAAAAAAAAAAAAAACGTTCTGAGATGAACCCTGCAGAAAACTATAATTAAACCAAATATCATATTATGAATTATTTGTTCCTACTGCTCTTTACTCTTCCTCTTATATTCTCACTCAAATATCATACTATGAATTATTTGTTCCTACTGCTCTTTACTTTTCCTGTTATATTCTCACACAAATATCATACTATGAATTATTTGTTCCTACTGCTCTTTACTCTTCCTGTTATATTCTCACACAAATATCATACTATGAATTATTTGTTCCTACTGCTCTTTACTCTTCCTGTTATATTCTCACACAAATATCATACTATGAATTATTTGTTCCTACTGCTCTTAACTCTTCCTGTTATATTCTCACACAAAAATCATACTATGGATTATTTGTTCCTACTGCTCTTTACTCTTCCTGTTATATTCTCACACAAATATCATACTATGAATTATTTGTTCCTACTGCTCTTTACTCTTCCTGTTATATTCTCACACAAATATCATACTTTGAATTATTTGTTCCTACTGCTCTTAACTCTTCCTGTTATATTCTCACACAAAAATCATACTATGGATTATTTGTTTCTACTGCTCTTTACTCTTCCTGTTATAACCTCACACAAATATCATACTATGAATTATTTGTCTCTACTGCTCTTTACTCTTCCTGTTATATTCTCACACAAATATCATACTATGAATTATTTGTTCCTACTGCTCTTTACTCTTCCTGTTATATTCTCACACAAATATCATACTATGAATTATTTGTTCCTACTGCTCTTTACTCTTCCTGTTATATTCTCACACAAATATCATACTATGAATTATTTGTTCCTACTGCTCTTTACTCTTCCTGTTATATTCTCACTCAAATATCATACTATGAATTATTTGTTCCTACTGCTCTTTACTCTTCCTGTTATATTCTCACACAAATATCATACTATGAATTATTTGTTTCTACTGCTCTTTACTCTTCCTGTTATATTCTCACACAAATATCATACTATGAATTATTTGTTCCTACTGCTCTTTACTCTTCCTGTTATATTCTCACACAAATATCATACTATGAATTATTTGTTCCTACTGCTCTTTACTCTTCCTGTTATATTCTCACACAAATATCATACTATGAATTATTTGTTCCTACTGCTCTTTACTCTTCCTGTTATATTCTCACACAAATATCATACTTTGAATTATTCGTTCCTACTGCTCTTAACTCTTCCTGTTATATTCTCACACAAATATCATACTTTGAATTATTTGTTCCTACTGCTCTGTACTCTTCCTGTTATATTCTCACACAAATATCATACTTTGAATTATTCGTTCCTACTGCTCTTAACTCTTCCTGTTATATTCTCACACAAAAATCATACTATGGATTATTTGTTTCTACTGCTCTTTACTCTTCCTGTTATAACCTCACACAAATATCATACTATGAATTATTTGTCTCTACTGCTCTTTACTCTTCCTGTTATATTCTCACACAAATATCATACTATGAATTATTTGTTCCTACTGCTCTTTACTCTTCCTGTTATAACCTCACACAAATATCATACTATGAATTATTTGTTCCTACTGCTCTTTACTCTTCCTGTTATATTCTCACTCAAATATCATACTATGAATTATTTGTTCCTACTGCTTTACTCTTCCTGTTATATTCTCAAATATCCTGAATTATTTGTTCCTACTGCTCTTTACTCTTCCTGTTATATTCTCACACAAATATCATACTATGAATTATTTGTTTCTACTGCTCTTTACTCTTCCTGTTATATTCTCACACAAATATCATACTATGAATTATTTGTTCCTACTGCTCTTTACTCTTCCTGTTATATTCTCACACAAATATCATACTATGAATTATTTGTTCCTACTGCTCTTTACTCTTCCTGTTATATTCTCACACAAATATCATACTATGAATTATTTGTTTCTACTGCTCTTTACTCTTCCTGTTATATCCTCACACAAATACCATTCCTCTCTTTCAAATCTCATCAACTTACAAATATAATTTACTCAGGAGAAAACTGTTATTCCTAGAGTCAATATGCTGATAATGACTGTTAAAGTATGAATTTACTCGGTACTGTTATACCTAGTATTAACATGGTGACACTAGCTGCTAAAGTATGAATTTCCTTAGTAGACTGTTATATCTAGTATTAATATGGTGACACTAGCTGCTAAAGTATGAATTTACTTAGTAGACAGTTATATCTAGTAATAATATGGTGACAATAGCTGATGAAGTATGAATTTACTCAGTACACTTATATCTAGTATTAATATGGTGACACTAGATGTTGAAATATAAATTTACTTATTAGACTGTTATATCTAGTATTAATATGGTGACACTAGCTGCTAAAGTATGAATTTACTCAGTACACTTATATCTAATATTAATATGGTGACATTAGCTGTTGAACAATGAATTTACTCGGTACTGTTATATCTAGTATTAATATGGTGACATTAGCTGTTGAACTATGCATTTACTCAGTACTGTTATATCTAATATTAAAATGGTGACACTATGTGGAGGTTTAATAAATTCTTGATTAAACACTCATATAATGTTTATTTTAATCCTTGTCACTATTGTCTTCCTGACTCGATTGCTACATGACACTGATACTCCTTGTCACTATTGTCTTCCTGACTCGCGTGCTACATGACACTGATACTCCTTGTGACACTGAGTGCTACATGACACTGATACTCCTTGTCACTGTAGTCTTCCTAACTTGATTGCTACATGACACTGATACTCCTTGTCACTGTAACCTTCTTGACTGGAGTACTACACAACTATTATACTCCTTGTCACTGTAGTCTTCCTGGCTGGATTGCTATATGGCTCTTATACTAATTGTTACTATTGTCTTCCTGACTCGATTCCTACATGGCTCTTACACTCCTTGTCATTGTAGTCTTCCTGACTCGAGTGCTACACGATTCTTATACTCCTTTTCACTGTAGTCTTCCTGACTCGAGTGCTACATGATTCTTATACTCCTTGTCACTGTAGTCTTCCTGACTCAAGTGCTACACAATTCTTATACTCCTTGTCACTGTAGTCTTCCTAAATCAAGTGCTACACGATTCTTATACTCCTTGTCACTATTGTCTTCCTGACTGGAGAACTAAACGATTCTTATGCTCCTTGCCACTGTAGCCTTCCTGAATTGAGTGCTACACGATTCTTATACTTCTTTGTCACTATTGTCTTCCTGACCTTGTACACTATACTCTTGTCACTGTCTTCCTGACTCAAGTGCTACATGACACTTATACTCCTTGTCACTGTAGTCTTCCTGACTTGATTGCTACACGATTCTTATACTCCTTGTCACTATTGTCTTCCTGACTGGAGAACTAAACGATTCTTATGCTCCTTGCCACTGTAGCCTTCCTGAATTGAGTGCTACACGATTCTTATACTTCTTTGTCACTATTGTCTTCCTGACTGGAGAACTAAACGATTCTTATACTCCTTGTCACTGTAGTCTTCCTGACTCAAGTGCTACACGATTCTTATACTCCTTGTCACTGTAGTCTTCCTGACTCGAGTGCTACACGATTCTTATACTCCTTGTCACTGTAGTCTTCCTGACTCAAGTGCTACACGATTCTTATACTCCTTGTCACTGTTGTCTTCCTGACTCAAGTGCTACATGATTCTTATACTCCTTGTCACTGTTGTCTTCCTGACTCAAGTGCTACATGACTCTTGTACTCCTTGTCACTGTAGTCTTCCTGACTCGATTGCTACATGACACTGATACTCCTTGTCACTATTGTCTTCCTGACTCGAGTGCTACATGACACTGATACTCCTTGTCACTGTAGTCTTCCTAACTTGATTGCTACATGACACTGATACTCCTTGTCACTGTAGTCTTCTTGACTCAAGTGCTACACAATTCTTATACTCCTTGTCACTGTAGTCTTCCTGGCTGGATTGCTATATGGCTCTTATACTAATTGTTACTATTGTCTTCCTGACTCGAGTGCTACATGGCTCTTACACTCCTTGTCACTATTGTCTTCCTGACTCAAGTGCTACATGGTTCTTATACTCCTTGTCACTGTAGTCTTCCTGACTCGAGTGCTACATGATTCTTATACTCCTTGTCACTGTAGTCTTCCTGACTCAAGTGCTACATGATTCTTATACTCCTTGTCACTGTAGTCTTCCTAAATCAAGTGCTACATGATTCTTATACTCCTTATCACTGTAGTCTTCCTGACTCAAGTGCTACATGACTCTTGTACTCCTTATCACTGTAGTCTTCCTGACTCAAGTGCTACATGACTCTTGTACTCTTTGTAACTATCGTCTTCCTAACTGGAGAACTACATGACTCTTATGCTCCTTGCCACTGTAGCCTCCTGACTCGAGTGCTACATGACTGTTCTATTCCTTGTCACTACTGTCTTCCTGACTAGAGTGCTATGACTCTTATACTCCTTGTTGCAGTAGTCTTCTTCAGTACTGTGTGTTTCAACAGACCATTTACATTCCACTGTATTTATGCTCAATAGGTTAACTCTCTACTATGCATTTGTAATCAGCAGGTTAACTCTCCACTGTGGGTTTGTGTGTGTGTGTGTGTGTGTGCTCAATCCCCTTCCTGTGTATGTGTGTGATCTGCAAAGAAACAATTTGGGGTAGGTGGGACCTACCCAGGTCGTAAGCACAGGAGTATTCGTGAGAGTAATTATAGTGTAATTTTTGATAATGTACAAGTAACTTTACAAAATCTTGAAAAATTACTGGTAAGGTTGACAAGACTTACATAAAGAATTAGGTTTTTACATTGACTACCCAAGTTTGTGTTTTGTTTGTTATAATTAATTAGGTTTCTACATTGACTACCCAAGTTTGTGTTTTGTTTGTTATAATTAATTAGGTTTTTACATTGACTACCCAAGTTTGTGTTTTGTTTGTTATAATTAATTAGGTTTTTACATTGACTACCCAAGTTTGTGTTTTTTACATAAAGAATTAGGTTTTTACATTGACTACCCAAGTTTGTGTTTTTTACATAAAGAATTAGGTTTTTACATTGACTACCCAAGTTTGTGTTTTTTTTGTTATAATTAATTAGGTTTTTACATTGACTACCCAAGTTTGTGTTTTGTTTGTTATAATTTGCTCAGGAATGTTTTCCTTCAGATTGCTGGATAACAAATCAAGTATAGTTTTATTCAAAATTTTTGACAATTACCCAGAAGGATGTAGAGATTACGTGCATGAAACCCGACAATTTTCAAATAAAGAAAATATTGTTAACCTTAAAACCTGAAATACTTTGCAATAAAACTATATTTGATCTGTTATTTTATTAATGTTAGCTCTGTATAGTGTTGGAAAACTATCATGAAATAAATGTAAACTTTGTCATTTTAGTTTGTTTTAGAACAAAAATATATATTTCTTTCATTATCTTACTGAAACTTGTTCAGTAACAAGTTTGTAACAATAAATTTTTTTGTAACAATAAATACTGAAAACAGATGAAAAATAAAAACTGATAATTCAATATTTTTAACCCTTATTTTCTTAACTGTAAAATTACAATTGATTCTCCAGGTTGTAGGTTAGTAATCAAAGTATAACAAAAATAAAGGTTGCAAGGACAAAAAATAAATTGTATAGCATTGTTAGTATTCATAAAATATCTACAAACTTAGTTTACACTTTTAATTTTATTCTATGTAGCTGTTTGTCTATTCTTTTCACTTCCAAATTAGTTTACATTTTTTAAATTTTATATTATGTAGTTATTTTAAATTCTAGATTAATGATGTGAGAAATATCAGTTTGTAATTCACATGAATCTACAGCCATATTGTGGCTGTAAAACAAAACGTAATCTGACCAAACTCGGAAGTTAAAGTATCAGTGTGACACACAAATATTAATATTTGGTTCTTTTATATTTACTTTCAAATTAAGAAATTAACTGATGTATAATATTAAAATTTCACACCAAGTTTATTGACATACATTCCTCAAATAGTAGTTCAATAAAATTTTAAATGTAAGTGTACAAATGTGAAGATATGCCCTCTGACCTCTAGCTATCTGTATATCATCAGACCACAAAAGAAACTGTCTTCTTAAGACAGTCACTTTGCATTGTATTCCATTCCTCTCATTATGGATATACAATCTAGATTATCCATCATCAAAGCATTTTCTAATGTCTATATGTTCAGAAAGAAAACTACATACTTATGCAGTAAGGAATACATCATTGAGTAAACATTATTAAGAAATAAAGAAGGAATCTTATCAAAACTGCATACAATCTTTATAATAAAAAACTTACCTTCTGTACTGTTTCTATAGCTTGAAGTATAGCTAACTGCAATGAGGTCAAGACTACTTCTCCAAGCGAAGGAAGAATAAATGGTGACGCCTCTCCATGCACAGGGACAGCCACAGCTTGGTGAAGAACTGTAGCTAACTTCTTAAAATCTGGCCCAACAAAGCTAACAATAAATACAAACCTTTAGATTATATATCAGGTAGTTACACCTAGTAAATTATATTTTAGTGATTCTGAAAGAAGTTTTACTTTGTGAATTCATGATGAAGAAAAAATCTACATGGACTGCAAAAAGCTGTTGAAAACCTAGATCTATTACAAAGAATCTGTTGCTCTGTTAGAACTGGTTAGCAGATAGTTAGATAGACAGTTTCACATTTTGTTTTCTACACTAACACCACATTATGTGGAAAATTTCATAATTTGTTTTCTACACTAACACCACATTATGTGGAAAATTTCATATTTTGTTTTCTACACTAACACTAAATTAGGTGAATAGTTTTGTGACATTTTATTTTCTATATAAAGCCTACATTAACTCAGAACAGCTGGCATTGGTATTAACATTTTTACTAATACAGCAGAGAACAATGTTTTGACTTTCCAAGAGAAATTGGTTCTCTGCTTTATTAGTAAAAGTGTTAATACCCATATCAGATGTTCTGAGATACATTTTTATTTGAAGTGGTTTTCTTGTGATCAAGAAACACTAATTAGGTGGATAGTTTCATGATACTTTGTATTCTACACTAACACAATAGGTAGATAGTTCCATACTTGGTTTTCTACACTAACACCACATTATGTGGATAGTTTCATGATATTTTGTTTTCTATGCTAACACCACATTATGTGGATAGTTTCATGATATTTTGTTTTCTACACTAACACCACATTATGTGGATAGTTTCATGATATTTTGTTTTCTACACTAACACCACATTATGTAAATAGTTTCATGATATTTTCTTTTCTACACTAACACCACATTAGGTGGATAGTTTCATGATATTTTGTTTTCTACACTAACACTACATTATGTGGATAGTTTCATATTTTGTTTTCTACACTAACACCACATTATGTGGATAGTTTCATGATATTTTGTTTTCTACACTAACACCACATTATGTGGATAGTTTCATATTTTGTTTTCTACACTAAAACCACATTATGTAAATAGTTTCATGATATTTTCTTTTCTACACTAACACCACATTAGGTGGATAGTTTCATGATGTTTCGTTTTCTACAATAACACCACATCAGATGGATAGTTTAATGATATATTGTTTTCTACACTAACACCACATTACGTGGATAGTTTCATGACATTTTGTTTTCTACACTAACACCACATTATGTGGATAGTTTCATGATATTTTGTTTTCTATACTAACACCACATTATGTGAATAGTTTCATGACATTTTGTTTTCTACACTAACACCACATTATGTGCATAGTTTCATGATATTTCATTTTCTACACTAACACCACATTATGTGCATAGTTTCATGATATTTCATTTTCTACACTAACACCACATTGAGTGGATAGTTTCATGATATTTTGTTTTCTACACTAACACCACATCAGATGGATAGTTTAATGATACTTTGTTTTCTACACTAACACCACATTACGTGGATAGTTTCATGATATTTTGTTTTCTACACTAACACCACATTAGATGGATAGTTACATGATATTTTGTTTTCTGCACTAACAACACATTATGTGGATAGTTTCATGATATTTTGTTTTCTACACTAACAACACATTATGTGGATAGTTTCATGATATTTTGTTTTCTGCACTAACAACATATTATGTGGATAGTTTCATGATATTTTGCTTTCTACACTAACACCACATTATGTGGATAGTTTCATGATCTTTTGCTTTCTACACTAACACCACATTATGTGGATAGTTTCATGATATTTTGTTTTCTACACTAACACCATATTAGGTGGAGAGTCTCAGGTTATTTTGTTTTCTACACTAACACCACATTAAGTGGATAGTTTCATGATATTTTGTTTTCTACACTAACACTACATTATGTGGATGGTTTCATGATATTTTGTTTTGTACACTAACACTACATTAAGTGGATAGTTTCATGATATTTTGTTTTCTACACTAACACCACATTATGTGGATAGTTTCATGATATTTTGTTTTCTACAGTAACACCATATTAGGTGGAGAGTCCCAGGTTATTTTGTTTTCTACACTAACACCACATTAAGTGGATAGTTTCATGATATTTTGTTTTCTACACTAACACTACATTATGTGGATGGTTTCATGATATTTTGTTTTGTACACTAACACTACATTAAGTGGATAGTTTCATGATATTTTGTTTTCTACACTAACACTACATTATGTGGATGGTTTCATGATATTTTGTTTTCTACACTAACACTACATTATGTGGATGGTTTCATGATATTTTGTTTTCTACACTAACACTACATTATGTGGATGGTTTCATGATATTTTGTTTTGTACACTAACACTACATGATGTGGATAGTTTTATATTTTTTCTGTACTTTAGTCACACCATTTTATTGTTTTTTGGACAAGGGAAGATGTTCAAACACTAAAACTAGATTGTGATGATATTTCACTGTTTGGAGAAAGAAATTCTAGGCTCATAACACCTAAGTGGAGGACATTGTGAAAGAACAAAAACCACTTTTAATGAACAAGTAATTTTTATACAGGTAATGGCATATCAAAGCTGGTTTTACAATTAATGAAGTTTCTTTTACTCACCGAGGTTTGATGTGATTAAAGAGAAGAGGGAAAATCTGGACCAGAGCTGTTAAAAAAGGTTGAGAAGGAATATAAAAAATGGAAAGGTCATTCTTTGCAGTGGCTTCCTCAACTAAGTGATCAGGTGGAGGTTTAGTATTATCAATTCCAATGTTGTACCACACTTTCCAAGCTGTTGACCATAAGGAAGGCTGGCTAAAACCACCACCATTCAAAGAAAAAATCTTACATAAATACACACTAAAAACTCATGACTATCATTTTCATTTTTTCAAATGCATACCAAAGGTATTTCCTTTAACAGTTAATGGAAAATCTTTTATTTAGCTAAGTTTTGTTATATCACATTTTGTTTAAAGTTTATACAATAGCAAACAAAAGCCATTGAAAGAGCAACATTTTCCACAATAGTAGACTATTCATTAAAGTTATAGGTAAAAACTGCATTGTTGGAACAAAAACAAGGTACACTGTTAAAAGAAGTAATGAGTTGCTAAGAATGACAGTAAATTATTTCTCTCAACCTGGGATTGGTCAAATGACTGACCATGTGACCTCATTGTATTCATTTAAAGTATTTGTAGATTTAATATTACTAACTTTCAAAAAATTGTATATATCTTCACAAAACTTGACTGTCTTTCAATTGACATTATAGATATTTCCATTTCAAAAATAATAATTTTAATGAAGTATTTTTAATAAACTAAAGATTTGTCCATGAATTTATTAGGTATTTGTTTTGACTAGTCCATGTGAAAAGTAAATTTTCATGTGAAGATTAACCATATTATTCTTCTTATCAAAAATCTCAAATTTCCTTTATGCAATCTCCAAAACTTCCTATATACATTTCAAACATTTATATTCAGTAAAACTATATTTTATCTGTTATTTTCTCTACCTTATCTCAAAATGGGATAACTCAATTTGATCAATGTCATAACCAAGAGAATAAAAAAATTTAAATGATCCTTTTTTCTGTCTATATCATAACAGTATAAACTATTATAACTAAATTGTATTGTTTTGAACCATGTCTAACTACTATTCACGTCATAGTAAGTTGTAAATCACCTGGGGCACATGCACCTCACACCACACTATCAAATTACATGCTGCTCAGGTGAAATATTTTTATTATATTATCAACCTAATCTTAACTAAATCCCTATTTTTACATTCTAGTTACTTTTATAATAATAAATAAAGGATGAATGTGAACAACAAGAAATAAAGTACTCATCCAATCTTCTTTATTCATGTCATCAAATGTTGAGGACATTTAAGCCTAATATTTTAATTGTAGTAGTGCAAAAAATAAGTTTTATTTAATTAAATAATCAACAGAGAACACAGACTAATAATATGAAAAAAGGAAACAAATTCCCCTCTCTCAACTTTCTAATTATGTGAAAAGAGCCATTACAGATTAATCCAAGCTAGTTGTTAAGTTTCTCACTGAAAAGTTACATGTACTTTGGGTGGAACTGGCTATTATATGTTCAAAACACAAAGTTACACAGCATGTCATTTGACAGATAAAAACCTTGACTTTCTATTGGTTACAGGTTAATATATAATTAAAGGTACAAGAGAATTATTAACATATCCTGAAAGGGAGAATACGACAGGTGTGTTTTCAAGAAGGAGTCTTATTTTCTATTTGATATTTATGTAACCAAACAGTATTCAAGGATATAAAAATTACAGTTTGTCTGAGCAATGACAATTCTATAATAGATGACAGAAAAAACATGATTTCTGTTACGTGTAATACCAGGGGTAATTAATGTTTTTTTAAAAATACTTCCTTGTAAAAGTATGAATTTAAAATTTATATTCTTAAAATATGGATTAATAACAATTTTATGCTACATTAATTGGTATACCATAAAGTAGGTCAATTGAATTTTGAAGGTAAGACAATAAAACTTTGTCATGTATAGAGAAGGATACCTGAGAACAGAGGATTATACTGATTCCACCTATTAAACATGTTACTAGGAATGGTATTTAACAAGTGTTTTCACAATAGAACATGTTTCTACAAAAGATATTGAAGCAGTCTTACTTAACCAAGTACCTTTTTAAGAATATTACTGTATTATAATTTTTTTACAAAATCAAACACCCTGAGAGAAGTGTAATGTTGTTACTAAATAACATGTTACTAAAAATGACACTGTATTGTAATGTTTTTACTAAATAACATGTTACTAAGAATGATACTGTATTGTAATGTTTGTACTAAACATTTCTAAGAATGATAGTCAGAGGTAACATTTGTAGTTAAGAACATGTTACTTAGAATGATAGTGAGTGGTAATGTTTGCACTAAAAACATGTTACTAAAAATGACACTGTATTGTAATGTTTGTACTAAAAATATGTCACTAAGAATGACAATGAATAGTAATGTTTATACTAAACTACATGTTATTAAGAATGATGATAGTGAGTTGTGATAGTTGTACTAAACAACATTATTAAGAACAATAGTGAGTGGTATTGTTAGTAATAAGAAACATGTTACAAAGAATGATAGTAAATGGTAATGTTTGAATTAAACAACATGTTACTAAGAATGATACTGCACTATAATGTTTCTACTAAACAATATGTTACTAAGAATGATACTATATTCTAACGCTTGTACTAAACAACATTTACTAAGAATGATACTGTATTGTAATGTTTGCACAAAACATGTGAAAAATGTTACTGTACTGTAATGTTTGTCCAAAACAACATGTTACTAAGAATGATACTGTATGGTAATGTTTGTACTGAACAACATGTTA
Organism: Tachypleus tridentatus; assembly: GCF_004210375.1. Taxonomy (NCBI): domain Eukaryota; kingdom Metazoa; phylum Arthropoda; class Merostomata; order Xiphosura; family Limulidae; genus Tachypleus; species Tachypleus tridentatus. The sequence continues at coordinate 107,223,637 of NC_134831.1, forward strand.
CTAAATATGATACTATATTGTAATCTTTGTCCAACACAACATACTCTGAGAATGATACTGTATTGTAATGTTTGTACTAAATACCATGTTACTAAGAATGATACTGTATTGTAATCTTTGTCCAACACAACATGCTCTGAGAATGATACTGTATTATAATGTTTGTATTAAACATGTTACATAGAATGATAATGTTTGTACTAAACATGCTACTGTATTGTACTATTTATACTAAACATGTTACTAATAATTATACTATATTGTAATGTTTGTCTAAAACATGTTACTAAGAATGATACTGTATTGTAATGTTTGTCCAAAACATGTTTCTAAGAGTTATACTGCATTGTAATGTTTGTACTAAACATTACTAAGAATGATACTGTATTGCAATGTTTGTCCAAAACAACATGTTACTAAGAATGATACATATTGTAATGTTTGTAGTAAACAATATGTTACTTAGAATGATAGTGAGTTGTAATGTTTGTATTAAACAACATATTACTAAGAATGATAATGTAATGTTTGTAATAAACAATGTTACTAAGAATTATACTGAAAATACATATTTTCCTTTCCTAAAAAAATGTATGCCTGACAGATACACACTTCTGTGAGAGGTTTGGATACCACTAGCCTTGAAGGAACTTCAACCTTATTTCATAAGAATTTACGTGAAATGCACTAAAGCAGGATGATGTCATAATGCAAAAGTCCCCACCAACAGGAAGGTGGTGCAAAATGTTCTCCTGTGTGCTTGCATATGTGCAATTTCATTCTTCACTACAGAAGCTGTTCATCAGAAGTTGGAAGAATTGGTGGGAATGTATCTAGAAATGACTATCTATCAGAAATACAGTTTTGAGCAAGGCAAATGATAACTTCTGAGACAGTATACCCCTCGCCAAATATATTTGCTAGAATCCCATGTTGAAATGTTGTGACTGGAACAAAAATTGCTTAGATAAACCATTGTCAGCAAACACCTAAAGAGAGTCCATAGGTGTGACACCTGATGGTAGGGACTTTAAGGAACATACTTGTGGTAGACTAGATCTTCATCCACATAGAAAAAAAGGGAAGAGGCAAGGAAGCCAAATCTGTGTCATGGGGAAGAGTGGAATGTGAACCTGACCATCCATCGAAGTTGTCGTTATACATAGTGTAGTTGGGGTATGCACTTTCAGACATTACCTTACATGCACACCTCAACTTTGAGAGAGACTCCAGGTATGGAAAGAGGGCATATTGTCATGTGATACTGATACTTTTGTATGCCTTGACTCTACTGGTAGACTATGAAACTAACATTAGAGTGCACTGTAATTATGCAGTCTGGATCCACAAATGTGTGTTATCACTTAACAGATACAAGCTACAGGAAGAAATGTTATATATATATGTATGTATAGTACAACCATAAAATATTCAAGCCATAAACCAAAACACATTAACATAAAATAACATACACTGCATAATTTTAGAAAAGGAAATTAGGGCACAAGTTACAACATGGAATTATAAAATGTATCCTAAGTTTTTGGATGTGACTGAGGATGTGACCCCCATTCTGGTGGGGATACACTGTCTATCAGTCTTAACCTCAAAAGATAAAAAAATAATAAATGAATAAAGAAAAAGAAAAATAAGGTACTACCATTTGGGGGTAAGTAAGATAAAACTTACCTCTCTGAAGTTAGCATTCCTGTCCCCCATATGGTAAAGACACTAATTAACACATCAGCAAAGCAATAATTTATTGTGACTGGTTTACTTTTATATGCAGCTTAAGGTGTATATTCCCATAAAGTAGTGCCAAGTTCTTAAATGGTCATATTCTTAACTAAAAATAATTTTTAGTAGGATTTCTCTACTTTCTTTACTTTTTTGTATTTATTACAGAATAATTTAATAATTTTATCTACAATTTCTTTATTAAATCCATTAACTATTAATTTTCATATCAGTATATTAATATTATTAATAAAATACTGTAATTTATTACAAATTTTACAATATCTGAATATCTGCAAAGTTATAAGGTTTATAACAGATGGGTATGGAGTATTACTATGTAAGGAGGTAAACAAAAAATTAGAAAATCAAAATCTTTTATCAAAAATATTTATATCAAAATCATTTTTATCAGTTACTTTAACTTGTATATTTAAAAAATGCACATCTGTATTAGAAACTGAAGTATTTTCAATTCCTAATTCTGTTAGATAAATGGTGTCAATAACAGTATATATTTCAAAATTATTTATGCTGATTAAACCATCAATATATCTCTAAGCTAAAGTAAAAATATCTGGATATGCATAGCTTTCAATAAATCTACTTTCACAGTAATATAAATATAAACTTTCTAGACAAGTTGAATAGTTAGCTCCCATTGGAACTTCTATCACTTGTATAAAAACTTGTTTATTACAAAATATAAAATTATTATAAATACAGAAACTTAATATATCTTTTATGTATTTGGAACTATATTTTCTTTTCTCCAGTTCTATAAAAGGATAACAATATTGTTCTATTAACCTGTTCAGTGCCGTAGACGAAATACTTCGTACAAGCCAATCGGTAATACAGTGCCACGGATGAGTTAATTCATTCTCAATACAGTGTTCTCAATGTGTTTTTAAAGACATGCATTTGACATACTTACAAATTGTTTCACTTTCAATCCAAAATGGCATCATGAAAAAAGTTACACAATTAAGAAGCATTAGTTGTATTTTGAACTTGGTTCGGAGTTGCCATAGCAGCTAAAATACTTAGCAGGTTAATGAATTTAAAACAAAGATTGTAAAATCAAATGTTTGAATAATATTTACCTGGTCACACTTTCTTACATTCTAAAATAGGATGGTTATTTTTATTATCCAACACATATGTCTTTTATTGTTAATACTTACATTTTCTATTTTATCAAGTAAAATATTAAGTAACTTATTTAATAATATAGTCGGTTATTTGATAATTGTTTTTATTGAATTGGAAATAAATCTAATTGAAAGTTTATGTAAATTTAAAATAGCATAAAGAAATGGTAAATATGCGTAAGAATTATGTTTGAAATAAAGTTTATTATAACTATTAATGAAACAATTAATGTATCCTTGGATTGGTTAACAAGTTTAAATGTTTGTGAATAATTAATTTCTTTTACTATATTAATGCATAGAATTTTTTGCAAGTTATAAAAATACTACAGTTAGCTTTATCAGTAAGAACTATAACATATTTTCTCTTGCAATTCTTAAATCTTATTTTTAACTGATGAAACAATAAATCTGTATGGTATTTCTTTAGTTATATATGAGATAATTTTATTTTTATTTTTTTTAAGTATACAGAATTTCCATTCTAAAAACCATCTTGTGGGATAAGCTGTAACATAGTTAAAATATTCATCAATATTGTTTTCAACAGATTTTAGAATATTATTTTTATTACATTTTGTTGTTATTCTGTATTTAGTTCCTTTTTTGTTTATTTTACATATTTTATAATATATAAATTACCAGTAATAATATGTTTATGAAAAGTAGCAATAAATAAACTATTTTCAAATTCACAACATAAATTAACATCATCTACATTTAAATCAGCTAAAAATCTTTTATAATTATATATTAATGGACCAATTGAAACTTCGTATTTATAACTGATAGTAGGTTTTAAGTTTTTACAAGGAAAAATATTATTATTTATAGAGTGATGAATAATTTTAGAAATTTGTAAGTCATTAAATATTTTATGTCTAAAATTAATTACAAAATATGAAGGTATGATCGAGGTTTCTCTTTTTCAAAACTTGGAACATTATTAACTTTTAATGGATATTTTATGTCTACAAGTAAATATTTTTCATGATCATTTCAAAAAATTATATTTATTTATTACATTAATTAATACTTTTATTTTGGGAAGATTAAGTTAATAAGTAGTTTACATATATTAATGCTAGCACATAAACTATTATCTAAATAATTACTGAAAATTAACCCATTTTACTTTATTATTTCCTGTACCTCTAAGTTTTTTATTTTATGAATAATGTTATCTATAAAGAAACAATTAGTTATAAAATAATCACTACATAAATTAAAATCAGTAGAACTATTGAAACTTTGTTTAATCCACAAGGATATAATGTTTTTAGTTTGAAAATGTAAAAGTTTTCTCTTTGAGTCTATTAGTGTCTTCATTAACTACTTCTAATAGTTATCTTAACTGGGCTTAATTCATTAAATTGTTTTTAACTTGAGATCTGTGTAAATTTATATGTATATGTAATGGGTTTGAAGTTAAGGGCTATTAAACTAAACATCATAAAGTTTGAACAATGCAAAAAAAGAATAGTAAGCAGAGCACATCCCTGGTGCTGGTTTTTTCTATGATATTCTATAGAATTGGTACAGTTTGGATCATATATACACACTACAAGGATATCTCTAGTAATTTTGTGGTCTTACTGCAAGCAAATGTAAAGCCAGAGCAGATGATATTAGTATTTTTCATTATCCTGGCTCAAGGTAGATCTTTGGTAGTATAACACCAGTCATACATGTTCCTATAAAACACAGCAGATGATTGAAGAATAACAATCCTGTGGAAGATGAAAACCATCTGGAAAGAAAACAACTAAAAATGTAAAAGTGTGCAGATAGTCCACATGCCTACAAGGAGCTTTCAAAGAGATGTAAAAGATTGAAAAAATGTGATGAACAAGAAATAGTCTGCAAGCATCCACATCTTGAGACAAGCACGTTAATGGGGGAGTCAATGGATCTGTTCCATAAGAAAAAAAAATAAAAAGAAAGGGATCAAAGGAAAAGAAGGGTCACAAGGAAGCTACAAACAAAGGTGAGAACCTCCAAGGGAGGAGGTTCATGATAAGGTTCATCAAACAACCCAACATGACACAAGAACCAAACCAAGTGCAAATGATGCAACAGATGCAAAAGAAAATGAAGGAAGATAGGAGAGAAGTACAATGCATCTCTTGAGTAATTAAAATCTGAGGAAGATTGATTTTGGAAGAGATAAAGTGATAGGTGCCATGGAAGAAAGTGAGAGAGGTATCTAAAAGAAAAAAACATTGGAACAGCAGTAATTTCACAAAAGAAGTAGTAGGAAACAAATCAAGAGATGATGATGGTACAGAAGGCAACAGCTCAAAAGGGACATGTATGAAACCACAAAGAACATCTTTCTGGTCTTAGACAAGTGTGTTCTGTGACCTAAAAGAATGTAATCTAGAGAAACATGATTAACCTGGGTACCTTGAAAGGGCCATAAACAGAGTGTAATTTAGAGAAACACAATTAACCTGGGTATTTTGAAAGGACCATAAACAGAATACACACATGATTAATCTGGGTACCTTGAAAGGACCATAAACAAAGTCACCCAAAATAAAAAAAGGTTAAAATTTAGAGTCCACTTACAAACAATCAGATAAGAAAATCAAAAAAGTGGAGCACAGAATTACTGTCAGGAAGAAAGGAGTATTGGAAGAATCAAAGACAGGATAATGCAACAACAACAACATTTTAGTGGAAAGCATAGCCTGTTTGGCAACAACTGGGCAGAGACTATGCATGAGGGCAAAAAGAGGATATCCCTCTGTGAAGAAGGAAAGTGTGACTGTGAAGCAAAAGAGAAAAGGATGATAATGGGAAGAGGTCCAATTATGAAGTGGACCAAAGTGGCACCAATAATATGACCCAAGAAGAATAGTAGTGTGTAAATTATGAATATGGTAAGTGAAGACCCTCAAGAGACCAGCAAATACAAGAGAAGCCAACACTGAAGCAAAGGTAAAAGCAAGAAATGAAATATTAAAAAAAAATAAACATAACAGAAAAAACACAAGAATAACAGGCTAAGAAAGATGTGGAGGAAGGTGTTCAACACTCCAACTACAGCCAACCACAAACCAGGTTTAAAAAACATAGATTAAGTCACAGGTAGAAGAACAGAAAGTTGGAAGAGAAGTGAATAAACCAAGGGAGAGAAATGAAAAATGACTAATTGTTGGAAGCAAGAAAAACTACACACACAAAAAAAGGATATCCAAAATTATACATATGTGACAATCACTAGCATGAACAGTGACAAATTATACATATGTAACAATCACTAGCATGAACAGTGACAAATTATACATATGTGACAATCACTAGCATGAACAGTGACAAATTATACATATGTGACAATCACTGGCATGAACAGTGACAAATTATACATATGTGACAATCACTGGCATGAACAGTGACAAATTATACATATGTGACAATCATTAGCATGAACAGTGACAAATTATACATATGTGACAATCACTGGCATGAACAGTGACAAATACATATGTGACAATCACTGGCATGAACAGTGACAAATTATACATATGTAACAATCACTAGCATGAACAGTGACAAATTATACATATGTGACAATCATTAGCATGAACAGTGACAAATTATACATATGTGACAATCACTGGCATGAACAGTGACAAATTATACATATGTGACAACAACTGGCATGAACAGTGACAAATTATACATATGTGACAATCACTGGCATGAACAGTGACAAATTATACATATGTGACAATCACTGGCATGAACAGTGACAAATTATACATATGTAACAATCACTGGCATGAACAGTGACAAATTATACATATGTGACAATCACTGGCATGAACAGTGACAAATTATACATATGTGACAATCACTGGCATGAACAGTGACAAATTATACATATGTGACAATCATTAGCATGAACAGTGACAAATTATACATATGTGACAATCATTAGCATGAACAGTGACAAATTATACATATGTGACAATCACTGGCATGAACAGTGACAAATTATACATATGTGACAATCACTGGCATGAACAGTGACAAATTATACATATGTGACAATCACTGGCATGAACAGTGACAAATTATACATATGTGACAATCACTGGCATGAACAGTGACAAATTATACATATGTGACAATCACTGGCATGAACAGTGACAAATTATACATATGTGACAATCACTGGCATGAACAGTGACAAATTATACATATGTGACAATCACTGGCATGAACAGTGACAAATTATACATATGTAACAATCACTAGCATGAACAGTGACAAATTATACATATGTAACAATCACTAGCATGAACAGTGACAAATTATACATATGTGACAATCACTGGCATGAACAGTGACAAATTATACATATGTGACAATCACTAGCATGAACAGTGACAAATTATACATATGTAACAATCACTGGCATGAACAGTGACAAATTATACATATGTAACAATCACTGGCATGAACAGTGACAAATTATACATATGTAACAATCACTGGCATGAACAGTGACAAATTATACATATGTGACAATCACTGGCATGAACAGTGACAAATTATACATATGTGACAATCACTGGCATGAACAGTGACAAATTATACATATGTGACAATCACTGGCATGAACAGTGACAAATTATACATATGTGACAATCACTGGCATGAACAGTGACAAATTATACATATGTGACAATCACTGGCATGAACAGTGACAAATTATACATATGTGACAATCACTGGCATGAACAGTGACAAATTATACATATGTAACAATCACTAGCATGAACAGTGACAAATTATACATATGTAACAATCACTGGCATGAACAGTGACAAATACATATGTGACAACAACTAGCATGAACAGTGACAAATTATACATATGTGACAATCACTGGCATGAACAGTGACAAATTATACATATGTGACAATCACTGGCATGAACAGTGACAAATACATATGTGACAACAACTAGCATGAACAGTGACAAATTATACATATGTGACAATCACTGGCATGAACAGTGACAAATTATACATATGTGACAATCACTGGCATGAACAGTGACAAATTATACATATGTGACAATCACTGGCATGAACAGTGACAAATTATACATATGTAACAATCACTAGCATGAGCAGTGACAAATTATACATATGTGACAATCACTGGCATGAACAGTGACAAATTATACATATGTGACAATCATTAGCATGAACAGTGACAAATTATACATATGTAACAATCACTAGCATGAACAGTGACAAATTATACATATGTAACAATCACTAGCATGAACAGTGACAAATTATACATATGTAACAATCACTAGCATGAACAGTGACAAATTATACATATGTAACAATCACTAGCATGAACAGTGACAAATGAGATGTCAAAGTGAGAAAATTAGAAAAGCAGGAAATCCTGGAGTATGGAATTAGCAGGAAATTGATCTAAACAAGGAGTAGGAATAAAGGATAAGGTCCAGAGAGAGGAAAAAATCTTGGAAGAGAACGAGAACAAAAATCATAAAATGTTAGTCCACATTACCAGGGAAAAAGAAAAACCACTGCAAACATCCAAGTAAATAATGAAGCCAGGATAGCAATAAGTACTACAGATATAAGAAAAAACCATGTTAAAGAACACAACCCAATCCAGAGTGTCTTGAAAGCAGAGGAAAAGGTATGGAGGGATAGAGCAGTTTGATTTGTTAAAAATTGTGTACAAAGCTACACAAAAGTTACATGTGCTAACCATCTCTAATTTAGCAGTGAAAGACTAGTGGGAAGGTCTCATCACCATCCAACACTAACTCTGGGGTTTTTCTTTTACCATAGAATAGTGGGATTGACCTTGCATTATAATATCCTCACTGCTGAAAGGACAAACATGTTTAGTAGAATGGGGATTTGAACCTGCTGCCTGCAGATTGAGAGTTGAGTGCCCTAACCACTTGACCAGACGAGGGATGGAACAGAAGTGGCATAAGTTAAATAGAGAAGAAACGTTCACAGATGCCCATCTGTCCGAGGAAGGAGTAAAAAAGTCACCTATAGATAGGAGGACAGAAAAAGACAAAATCTCAAAATATTTCATTACATTGTAATATTTCATCTTACCTGAAATCACACTCTTCTGCTACATTCTCATTAGAATTCAGGATTTCTTGAAAGCTCTTTAAACCAGAAAGTGAAACCTAAAATGAAAACATTACATTAATATGAGAAAATAAGACAACCTGACATTGCAAAAAGATTTAAAAATTTTAAACATTAAGTTCAAGAAAAATAACTTTGTGACTTAAAATGAAAAATATTTCATAAATCGAAGAGCAAATCAATAAAACAGTGAATTAGTAACATGAAAACCTTTTAGAATCTTTATAACTTGATAGAATATATATAATCCACTATTAACTAACAGTATAAAAAAGTTCAGAACCTTTATAAAAATTTCTAGATTCTTTAGAATTTAATAGAAATAGAAACAAAATGGTGAATAAAAGATAATCTTCTAAAATATTTAGAATTTAATATAATGACAAGAAAACAAGACTGAAGACAGATATATACCCTACAAATGTAGTGTTACTGTGCTAACTACAGTACACAAAATGTTAGACCTGCGTATAACCTACAAGTGTACTTAGAGCTAATGCACTAACTACAGTACACAAAATGTAAGATCCATATAAACTATTCAAATAATGTTTCAACAGCATAACAATATGACAGATGTATGCACACACTTCTAAAATACAAGTGTTGAGTACAGACCATTACAAAGATTATGAAGTCTCAATAACACTGCTATGCCAGTCATGCTCAACATGGCAAACGTTAATGTTGAAATTAGCTCTGCACTGCAGTTGCCATTGTAAAGACTCCACCACAAGGGTATCATGTGCGAAACACAAATCTCTGGTGATGCTTATGCCACATATAAAGAAGCATGTGTTAGATGGTTATTGGAAGAATGGTCCCCTTATAGGAACTCCAATTTTTCCAAAATTTATTACTCGAGATTGATTTGGGGAAATTCTTAAATATTTGCACTTTGTAAATAACAAAGAACAGAATGCAAATGATTGATTACAGAAAATTCAAGAAGTGTTTACAATGGTGAAGAATAAAACTAAGGTATCTTTTTATCCATTTCAAAAAGTAGTTAAGGATGAATCTTTTATTCTTTTCAAGGTTTGCACTGTTTTCAAGCAATACATTCCAAACAAGCACCATAGATTTAGAATAAAGATCTTTGTATTATGTGACTGTGAGACAAGAATTGTAATAGATATGATTAAAAATTCTGCAAGTGATGTACATATCCCCAATTAGAATTTTCAGGATCAGTTGCCAAGCAACTGATGAAAATAGTACTTTGAATGAGGTATATGAGGTCTGTTCAAAAAGTTCTGAGACTTCTTCTGTTACAGGTGCCATTACAGAGGCAGTGAGCTTCACTGAGGTGTGTATAATGAACAAATAGTGATCTACCCTATAAACAAGTCATTTCTCCAGACCTTATACCTGTGTTGCAAAAAAAGTGTCCAAAGACAGATGTATCTCTTGTCTCTGTCATGATAAAAATGGACAGAAAAGAAAAATAACATGATTCCATCAAGTTTTGTGTGAAAAATGATAAAGGAGGAACAGAAATTCTTGAAATATTAAGAACTGCCTTTTGTGATGACTGCTTAAGTAAGGTTATCACTTATCAGTGGATAAAGCACTTCCATTGACATTGTTTACTGATGAAACGGTTGCTAAGGAAAAAGAAAAATCTGAAGTGATCAACGATTAACTATCCATGAAATTTCTGATGAACTGGACATTTCCTTTGGATTGTGTCAGGCAATTTTAATTGAAAAACCCTTCAAGCATCGAGTGTCTGCAAAAATCTTTCCAAGGCTGTTGACGGATGAACAAAAGTTTCACTGTCAACAAGTGTGCGAGGATCTGAGATGAGGGCTAGATTTGATCTAATTTCATCAACACCATTATTACTGATGACAAGTGATTATGACCCTGAAATGAAACTTCAGTCATCCCAGCGGAAGTCTCCATCACTGCCACATCCAAAAAAGGAACGACAGTCTCGACCAAAGGTGAAGACAATGTTGATCACGTTTTTTGATGTTTGAGGTACTGAATTCTTACCTCATGACCAAACAGTTAACCAGGCTTTTTATAAAGAGATCTTAATTCACTTGAGGGATAAAATTAGAAGAAACTATTGCAAGCAGTGGAAGAATGGTAACTGGTTTCTTCATCATGACAATACACCTTCACATACTGCTGTGTCTGTTCAAGAATTTTTAGCAAAAAAAAAACATTCCTGTAAACAAAGCCTGTACTAAAAGAGAAGTTGAGAACTTTCTGTTCAGAAATCAATGTAACATGATACTCCATTTGAGAGATGAAAACCTTGACTTTCTGTTGGCTATATATAATATTGTGTGTAAGAAAGAAGAATTAACAAATCCTAAAAGATAGGATATGACATATGGGTAGGGAAGAGGGTTCTCGTTTTATACTTGAATAGCTCTATAACAAAGCAATATTGAAGGCTATAAAAATTAACCAGACATATACTACAAATCTACCAATAATTTAATGTTAGATTATTGAATAATTTAATCAGTATAAACAAGTTTACATAGCCAATAACTTAATGTATTAATTTTAATATTAAATAATCAAAACAGCAAAATCCACTGATTATTAAATAAAGCTTCAAAGTTTTGAATAACTTGATTATTATAAAAAGTCTAAAATGTTATTTGCAGTTTCTTAGTTCACAGCGGCTTATGTCTATTAGCCTCAGATATAAAAAGACTAACATTGTTTATACCTAACAAAAACAACTGGTTTTAAAAGATGATAAATAACAACAAGCCACTTAAAGTATATATGTTTGTGTTTCTGCCATCAAGCACCATACAGAGTTTAAGAACTGGACACATTGTATCATCCAAGAATATTTATAATGAACTTGAAAGTTTTCACAAATCTGTTTTGTTTTAAACACTTGCAGAAGTAGTTCTGGAATAAATATCTAATTATTGAGAACAAATAAGTCTTTTACTTACTCGATCCCCACTGATTACTCCCCGAGAACAAATAAGTCTCTTACTTACTCTATCCCCACTGAGTACTCCCCGAGAACAAATAAGTCTCTTACTTACTCTATCCCCACTGAGTACTCCTCGAGAACAAATAAGTCTCTTACTTACTCTATCCCCACCGAGTACTCCCCGAGAACAAATAAGTCTCTTACTTACTCTATCCCCACTGAGTACTCCCCGAGAACAAATAAGTCTCTTACTTACTCTATCCCCACTGAATACTCCCCGAGAACAAATAAGTCTCTTACTTACTCTATCCCCACTGAGTACTCCCCGAGAACAAATAAGTCTCTTACTTACTCTATCCCCACTGAGTACTCCCCGAGAACAAAGAAGTCTCTTACTTACTTTATCCCCACTGAGTACTCCCCAAGAACAAATAAGTCTCTTACTTACTCTATCCCCACTGAGTACTCCTTGAGAACAAATAAGTCTCTTACTTACTCTATCCCCACTAAGTACTCCCCTTTCCCAAATACTTAACATTTCTTTTAAGAGGAACATAATCTAATTGAAATTCCTAAATTTTACAGATCTACTACACACATGAAATATGTACACAAAATATAGAATTTGTTGTAAAATAAAGCAATGAAAAATCTTATTTTTTCAAATTGCTGATCAAAACGCAGATTTTAGCTATATGTTGTCTGAACATTGTGTGTAGAACTGTCTTCATTTACAGTTTACTAATCACTGTTCTTTGCTGCGTACAGTATTACAGGATGTAATAAACCGTGATGATGAGAGAACCCACTTGTAGAGAAAATTATATATTTACAAACGGCTGGTATGGGTAGAGAAAGCACTAGTAGAGGAACAAACAACGTTTTGACCTTTTTAAATATATAAGAAGGTTGTAATAAATATTTATGTTTTGAAATTGCTTTGCCCTTCAAGTCTAGCCCCTATGATACTGTCTTTAAATAACATCTGTTTCCAAGTTTAACAAATTTCTGCTTCAACATACAATTTTTTTAAGAGGATAAAGGCCTTACTAGATTACAAGATATAAGTAGTTATTTTGAAACATAAAACTTGCTGCTGAGTTTTACCTCATTGTTTTTGCTTCTAGCAGCTCCTTCTATGAATTCAAAAAACAAGGCCCAGGCTCGTGGAAAATCTCCCAGTTTCTGTAGAGCATTTCGCTTCGAGTGAAATACCCTGGCTACTCCAGACAGTGTTAGTACCTAATAAAAAACACACACCATAGTTTAAAATAATAACTATAGCTATCCTACATAGTATAAGCACCTGACAAAAGAAACTATTAAAATAATTCTTGCAAAAACAAAACAAAAAACAATGAATGCAAAGTTTTTTCTTTCTCTTTATAAGACTTTAGATATGAAAAAAAAAGACTCTGGCTTCTTCTAAAAATTATGAAAACAATAAAAAACAACATTCAATAATAATAATAAACAAAGCACATGCAAGACTCTTGGTTCATTTAATTATAGACTTGGATACCCAAATAAAATGACAAGAGTTTATATTATTAATACAAGACTTAATACTAATAATACAACAGATAATACAAGTAACACAAGAGATAATAGCAGTAATACAAGAGTCAATACTAGTAATACAAAAGTCAATACTAATAATACAAATAAACACAAATGTTAAACAAAAAAAGACAAAACACATCAAAGTTTCTGTAAAGCAGTTTGCTTTCAGCACACACAATGTTACAAAAATAACACAGCTTTACGAATTCATTCCAATGAACCTTCTGTTATGTTCCACACAACCTGGAGTATAAATCACCATTACCTAATACCAGGTTAACTATAAAACAATGGTACAAAAATAACACAACTTTAAGAATCATTCCACTGGATCTTCTGTTATGTTCCACACAAATGTCTGAGATATTAATTACAAGTATCTGCTACCTGGTTTATCATTCTGACTCAGTATTTGAAAAAAATTTAATATAAAGTTAAATAAAGCACAATGTAATAATTAACTATCTAATTGCTCTGAGGTTTGTTTATGTAGCTGCAAATTTAGATTAAAATGTACTAAGTTTTGTGAAGTTATCTTTTTTCTGGCTCTTTTCAAGTAATCATTTTACTGTTATACATGCTGAGATTTCAGCAAGTGTTTTTACTCAAGAAAAATAATGTCTTCTGCATGGAATAATTATAATACTTCAGACCTGAGTTTCAGCCCACTGTTTCTGTGCTGTATTCCTGGAGTGATGTATTAATATATTTCCTCCCATGTCACTAATTTTGTCAGATGAAGCAGAACCCGACAGATTTCTAACTCGATCCAACAAAGGGAACAAAACCTAAAATATATTCATATATATTATAAATAGCTACAAAATTAGAAACATTTTCAAAATGTATAATAATTTCAAGTACTACAAGTTGAAAGAAGCAGAACTAAGTATTTTCTCATTAGTTGTAACACAGGAAGATTAAAGTAATAAAAGATCTCAGATATGTATTACACAAAAAAACATCTAGTTTCAATTATTTTTTTTAAACAGAACTATATCAATTTCTCATATAGTTTAAACTTTTCACAAACTGATTTTGTTTCACCCTCAAGCACTATTACTACTGTTGAAAAATCACTCTCAAGCACTGGTACCACTGTTGATAAAGCACCCTCAAGCACTGGTACCACTGTTGAAAAAGCACCCTCAAGCACTGGTACCACTGTTGAAAAATCACCCTCAAGCACTGGTACCACTGTTGAAAAATCACCCTCAAGCACTGGTACTACTGTTGAAAAATCACCCTCAAGCACTGGTACTACTGTTGAAAAATCACCCTCAAGCACTGGTACCACTGTTGAAAAATCACTCTCAAGCACTGGTACCACTGTTGAAAAATCACCCTCAAGCACTGGTACCACTGTTGAAAAAGCACCCTCAAGCACTGGTACCACTGTTGAAAAATCACCCTCAAGCACTGGTACCACTGTTGAAAAATCACCCTCAAGCACTGGTACCACTGTTGAAAAATCACCCTCAAGCACTGGTACTACTGTTGAAAAATGATGAACTAACAAGATTTCTCTTTCAGTTCAGTTTAAAAAAATCTAAAACTTTGTAAAAATAAGTTAATTAAAAAAATACACTTAAAGCCATGCTGTCCTTCAGATTCAGTGATGTCGAGAAAACCCACTTGTAGAGAAATATATGTGTAAAAACAGCTCATTTGAGTTGAGAAAACCCAAACGTCACCTTAACTCTTTCTGACATCTGTTTAGTGCACTCATTCATCCATATATGAGCTTTTCTATACATTTTTGCTACAGTCTCATTTCTTGATTAGATACTAGCTATAATTACAGGTCAGATTAACACAAAAAAACAAAGAATGACACTATCTAGCTTATGTCGTTCTTGTAGGTGTTCACTACAGTCCCATTTCTTGATTAGATTCTAGCTATAATTACAGGTGAGATTAACACAAAAACAAAGAATGACACTATCTAGCTTATGTCATTCTTGTAGGTGTTCACTACAGTCCCATTTCTTGATTAGATTCTAGCTATAATTACAGGTGAGATTAACACAAAAACAAAGAATGACACTATCTAGCTTATGTCGTTCTTGTAGGTGTTCATTACAGTCCCATTTCTTGATTAGATTCTAGCTATAATTACAGGTGAGATTAACACAAAAACAAAGAATGACACTATCTAGCTTATGTCGTTCTTGTAGGTGTTCACTACAGTCCCATTTCTTGATTAGATTCTAGCTATAATTACAGGTGAGATTAACACAAAAACAAAGAATGACACTATCTAGCTTATGTCCTTCTTGTAGGTGTTCACTACAGTCCCATTTCTTGATCAGATTCTAGCTATAATTACAGGTGAGATTAACACAAAAACAAAGAATGACACTATCTAGCTTATGTCGTTCTTGTAGGTGTTCACTACAGTCTCATTTCTTGATTAGATTCTAGCTATAATTACAGGTGAGATTAACACAAAAACAAAGAATAACACAATCTAGCTTATGTCGTTCTTGTAGGTGTTCACTACAGACTCATTTCTTGATTAGATTCTAATGAAAAGAATATGTAAAGATTCACTTCAGAAGACAGATTACAAAAGAAATCACAGAAAACCTAATATTCATACCTGAAGATCTATTATATGTGCAACATTTTTTTCTGGTTTGACGTTTCAAACGAAATATTACACATAAAACTAAGAGGGTTTATTTCATTCGTAAAATGTTAATGAAGGCATTAATTGTGTTTTACTACCAAAAACTTATTATATGTCAGAAATTATTTCTTGCAGCTTAAATAACCATAATAATTCTCCTTTACTGCAGTCAAACTTTCACACACAGTTAGGTAAACAAACAGTCTAAACTATATTTTATACCAATATTAAAAATTGTCTAATATTTCCTCTACAAGTTTCAACAAAAGTCACAGTTTTAAGGACACAAAGTATTTTTATAAACAAGTTTCATAAAAATGATATCAGTGAACATCTTAACTATTAACAATTCTAGTTAGTACCACTAATACTGCAAGAGATTAATAACGTGAACTTTTTACCTGCCACAAGACACTTTGCCACGTCATCTGCTCTAATAATGAACTGTGAGCTCCAATGGTGGAGAAGAGTGTCTGTCCAGCACTTTTTCTAACAGCAGACCTAGTGTCTACACAGAGATCACCAAGTCGAGAAAATAGAACCATCCAGAGTTCATCAAAAGCTGGTAAGCTTGAATCACTACCTGTCATCTCCAAACCTTCTCTAATCTGGTGTTGGTTTTGATACAAATAATCTGCAATATTCCACTTGAAAAAAACAAAAAATTAAAAGTCTCACATTTTTAACAAACAATATGAAAATACAGCTCCAACAGATTTAGCATTCAGTAGAAATACAAATAAAAAAATTAAACACCTATGTTATACAGCAACACATGCTACAAATATAATTAAACATTCAGTAAAAGATACACAAACAAACAGCAGTTAAATACCTACAATATACAGCAACACGTTACAGGTGTAATAAAACATTCAGTAAATGGTACACAAACAAAGAACAGTTAAATACCTACAGTATACAAGAGCAGCTGTCACAAGTGTAATAAAGAATTGTTAACCCTTTTGCCACAGGCATCCTTTTCTGTGTATGCCACAAGATTTTTATTCTTTCAGATTCAAAACTTTATTAACCCTTTTGGCACTGAATAACAACTTTTAATGTTTGGCATGGCGCTGAATATATATGTTTGATACTTCAATTAATTACAGTATCAGTACTAAAAGCATGATATCTCAGCAATAACTCAACTAAAGTCCCTGAAATGTTCAGTGGTTGTACCCAATACTATATATGTTAAATTCAATACATAAGAATAACAGGAATAAAGGAAAGTCGCCTGCCCCGCTGAGCCTTCAAGTCGACTACGATCGCCAACCTCGCCGAAAGGGTTAAACTACTTTTTGTTCATGTAAAGCCAGTTAGACAGCATGAACTTGTAAATAATAATCCATGTTTTATTAGTTTCTGTGTTTGAAGTTCTGAATTCTAAAAGACAATATTGAAGAAAAATCTTTAATTTCCCATTGTGTGAGAAATGTCACATTTCTTTAGGTATCCTATCTTCTCTAAGTTATTCACCGTCCTTCTAATAAGGACAAAATTTAATGTAAATTATTCAATATATAATGAGAAATGTCACATTTCTTTAGGTATCCTATCTTCTCCAAGTTATTCACCATCCTTCTAATAAGGACAAAATTTAATGTAAATTATTCAATTTATAATGTGAAACGTCACATTTCTTTAGTTATCCTATCTTCTCCAAGTTATTCACCGGCCTTCTAATAAGGACAAAATTTAATGTAAATTACTCAATATATAATGTGAAACGTCACATTTCTTTAGTTATCCAATCTTCTCCAAGTTATTCACCGTCCTTCTAATAAGGACAAAATTTAATGTAAATTACTCAATATATAATGAGAAATGTCATATTTCTTTAGGTATCCTATCTTCTCCAAGTTATTCACCGTCCTTCTAATAAGGACAAAATTTAATGTAAATTACTCAATATATAATGAGAAATGTCATATTTCTTTAGGTATCCTATCTTCTCCAAGTTATTCACCGTCCTTCTAATAAGGACAAAATTTAATGTAAATTATTCAATTTATAATGTGAAACGTCACATTTCTTTAGTTATCCTATCTTCTCCAAGTTATTCACCGTCCTTCTAAAAAGGACAAAATTTAATGTAAATTATTCAATTTATAATGTGAAACGTCACATTTCTTTAGTTATCCTATCTTCTCCAAGTTATTCACCGTCCTTCTAATAAGGACAAAATTTAATGTAAATTACTCAATATATAATGAGAAATGTCATATTTCTTTAGGTATCCTATCTTCTCCAAGTTATTCACCGTCCTTCTAATAAGGACAAAATTTAATGTAAATTATTCAATTTATAATGTGAAACGTCACATTTCTTTAGTTATCCTATCTTCTCCAAGTTATTCACCGTCCTTCTAAAAAGGACAAAATTTAATGTAAATTATTCAATTTATAATGTGAAACGTCACATTTCTTTAGTTATCCTATCTTCTCCAAGTTATTAACCGTCCTTCTAATAAGGACAAAATTTAATGTAAATTATTCAATATATAATAAGAAATATCACACTTCTTTAGGTATCCTATCTTCTCCAAGTTATTCACCATCCTTCTAATAAGGACAAAATTTAATGTAAATTATTCAATATATGATTGTCACTCAGACAAACCATAATTTTTATAGTCTCTAATCCTGTTTGTTACAGAACCATTAAATAAAATATGAGATCATTCTGACCACACCCCTTGTGTAACATCCTCTACTTTATTGGTAGTTCTGTCTTAATGTATAGCCAATAGTCTATCAAGTGATATATTACATTGTTCTCTGAAAAGAGAATTGTCAGTTTCGTTTTTAGTAACAAGCTTCATTTGTGAAGTTAAACAGTAAAATTGTGACAATTAAATGAAATTGTTTGCCTATTGTATGTTATTATTCCATGTTCACTGATGCATTATTTCAGTAAATAAAAATTACTTAGTGCATCACAAAAAATTAGAATAAAAAAGTAAAGTTAAGTGTCATTGACAGTAAACAGAAAAGAAAAAAAAAACCAAGTAAATACTTTTTTATTGTGTATTCTTTATTTTTATTACAAAAGTAACTAAAAGGATGTCTTTAGATCAGTTAAGGTCAGTCTCGGTAAAATAATTAATAATCTCAAAATATTATGCATGTAAGCAATTATTATAGATATTTTAAATGTGTGATATATATATATAAAACTACAAGATACTGTAAAGATATATAACTGCCACAGATATTGTAAAGATACATATATATAAATGCTAGAGATATTTCATTTAAAGATGTGATATATATATATATAGCAATTAAAGATATTGTAAAGATGTGATATACACTGCTAGCCAAAATCTTAAGGCCAATGAACATAAAGACAAAATATGCATTTTGCGTTGTTAGACTCAACCACTTATTTGAGTAAAGCTTCGAAAGATGAAAATAAGAAAAGGAAAAGTACAAAAAAAAACTTTTTTTGGCATTTAATAGGGAAAATGTGAACACTATGAAATTAGTCCAAATACTAGCTGGTCAAAAGAGTAAGACCACACCAAAAAGAAGTCCTAAATAGGGTAGAAAATGCCCAACAAGAGGTCTCAGTAGTGAATTGCATGGCCATCATTGCAAATAACTGCAAACATTTGCTTTGGCATGATCGATATAAGCGTTTGCAGAAGGCTGGCTGAAATGTTATTTCAAGTGATGAAGATGGCTTCACAAAGATCATGCACTGTTTAGAATTGACGTCCATTTCTACAGACTTGCCATCCACAACCCATAAGATCCTCCTGCACAACACCAGCGACATTTTCTTGAGCTAACCACTTGAAATTCTTGTTCCGTGTCCCTCAAGGTCTTTTGAGAAATTTGCAAAAGCAGTTTTACTATGCCCAATCTCACCAGCAATGCATTTTGAGAGAGCCCTTGCTTTTGAAGCATGACAATTCTGCCACCTTCAAACTCTGTCAACCTTTTAGCCTTTGCCATGTTTTTACCCAGTGTAACACAGGAGATGTCAGTGGGAGATGTTGACAATGCTAATGCTTGAACACAAATGACTAAATTTTGTTACGTATTTCAGTATGGTCTTAAACTTTTGACCAGCTAGTATTTAGGCTAATTTCATAGTGTTCACATTTTCACGATTAAATGCTAGAAAAGTTTTTTAATTTTATTTTCCCTTTCCTTATTTTCAACTTTCAGAGCTCTACTCAAATAAGTGGTTGAGTCTAACAATGCAAAATGCATATTTTTTCTTTATGTTCATTTGCCTTACAATTTTGGCCAGCAGTGTATATAACTATTACACACATTGTAAAGTTGAGATATATAGATATGTATATATAAAACTACTACAGATATTGTAAAGATGTGATATATATATAACTGCTACAGATATTGTACAGTTGTGATATAGAACTGCTACAGATTTGTAGAGATGTGATACATATATAACTGCTACAGTTATTGTAAAATGTGATTTATATAACTGCTACAAATATTTCATTTAAAGATGTATGATATATATATATATATATATATACTGATATTTTAAAGATGTTAGATGTATAACTACTACAAATACTGTAAAGATGTGGTATTAATATATAACTGCTACAGGTATTTCATTTAAAGATGTATGATATATATATAAAACATCTGATATTTTAAAGATATGTGATGTACAATAACTATTACAGATATTGTAAAGATGTGATATATATACATATAACTGCTAGAAATATTTCTATGTGTGTGATATATATATAAAACATCTGATACGTTAAAGATGTGTGATGCATAATAACTATTACAGATACTGTAAAGATGTGATATATATAAAGCTACTGATATTTTACAAATTTGTGTTACACATATCATACAAGGGCTAATTGGGTGACTTACTAACAACCCCACAGCAGTTAAAGACACATTGAGCTCTTGATTCTGTGAACCAAACTTTGCAGCTGTATCTGCACAAAGCTGAAGGCAAGTACAGGGCATGATGGGAAGGAAGTCAGCAACAACAAGTTGAAGGCACTGGAAAGCTGAGCGAATCAGTGACTCTCTGAATGGTACAAAAATGGCACATTAATTACTTATTTGTTTCCAATTACTTAATGTAGTTTGGTTTTTCTCAACATTAAATTTTCCTAGGATTTATTTAGTAGAGAAATTCAACATATTTAGTGTAGATTAAGTACAATATGATAAATGCTCTTTTTCCACCCTTTCCTTTTGTTAATTTTGTATAATGTTTCAAAAAATTAAGATATTCATAATTAATTTCTCTTAATTGAAACATATAATCAAGTAATATTCTGACTGAGAAAGAAACACTGTTTATTTACAAAAGTAAACCTTGACATTGAGTGTTGCTTTGTTTTGTTGACAGCAAATATCACTTTTAGTTAAAGTAATAGCTCTGAAAACACTCTACCTGTCTTCAAACTGGAAGTGATGGTGTAACTGCACAAGTAATATATATAGAAAGAGTATAGAGACATCATGAAGGTCATCAGGTTTTCCATGAATTTTTTTTTTTCAAGTACTATTGTAAGCACCTCATTTCAAATACAATGTAGCCAATGGTAAGAATGTATGTGAAAAGGTATTAGGGATACTTTAATTTAGAAATGGTTAAATATATATATATATATATATACTATGCTTAGGTGTTCAGGTAAAATCTTAAAACTGATTCTTAAAATCTTCTTCACAGGAAGACCATTTTACAATGTATTAAGTATTAATTTTCTAGGTACAACATTTTGTATGATACTGTACACACAATCCATGGATACAATATAAGTGTGATAAAATCAAAGTTGTCAGTAACAATATAATAAAATGTACAGTATTGTGTAAAAGTGTTAGTACAAAAGAATATATCACCATTCTTTCCATATAAGGTGTTAATTCATCTATCCCATTACAAAATGTAAATTACACCATTATGGTAAAAATTCACTGATCCTTGTTGACAAGTGAATGATCTGAGGTGAGAATACTCATCCTTTTTAGAATTCCCATATACTTGTACCAGAGGCATGCCATAAGGGTTCTGCCCGAATAAACATATTGTTAAACACAAAGATGATACTCAGAGATGCCAATTATTTCAAATGACTGACACTAATGATTGTAGACAGAGCCATTTATCATTTGCAGCTACTAGGCCTGACCAATGTCTCTAAGCTGTTTATTATTATATTATTATTATAACTATTATTATTTATTACTGCTATAGATTGCTCATTTATGACAGGATACAGTTTTGAATCATCCATGTCTGTGAATCCATCTGTGGCTAAACTGTAAACACTGTTAGTAAGTATGCTTGAAATCATTTTGTTATCTTCACAACTCAACATTTGTACAATGGCTGTAGTTTTGGTTCTAGGACAGCCATATTTTTTCGCTATATCAGACTCTGGGAACATTTTTCTGAATAGATGTCCTGCATGATCGGCTACAGCTAAGGGTAAATTATGAGCAATGACAAATTGCGTGAACATCAATTCTGCATTTATAGTTTCATATTCTAAGTTCTTACTCACAAATGTCGTTACCTGCATCATTTTTGTTTTTGCCTCAGCCTTTTGTTGGTGAAATGACGATTTTATATGTCTGGAACAATCGTTTATCCCGCCATGCGTCACAGAAAAATCAATGTGATAAATTGTACAAAACACATGACTGTCACTGACTTTTGATGCAATAACCGGATATTTTGCACTATACTCTTTCCTAAATTTTTGATTCACAGTTTTAGTCCTTTTAGGTTTGCCAGAAACTAGACAATCTGGTGAACGAGGCCTCTTTTTTTCCCATCTACAGAACACACAGTTAATTTTTTCAATCACATTAGCTCTATACAGCCCAACATTGACTTCACATGTGAACAGGAAAAAAGTAATCAAATATCATTTCTTAAGCTCAAAATTACAAGAACCGATACACAATTTAAAACAGGGATCCACCGAAAAATCACTCATACTGGACTATATATTCCTTGGAGCTCAGCACATGAAACAAAACAAAAATTCAATATACTAAGACACCAAATAAACACAGTCATAAAACTATGCTCACAAGACAAAATTAATGACAAATTAAACAAAATAAAACAATACTTCTTCAACATCAACAAGTTTCCTCCACAAACCGTAGAAAACATTATATGCACACACCTAGACAGAAAGCAAAATCAACTAACAAAAGTAAATATACTCCACGAATTAAAAAATCACTAAACCATATACTGCTGCATACCATATATTCCTGATATCAACAGAAAAATAAGCAACATTTGGCAAAATCTAGTAACAAAATATGACATTCCAGTTAATACCAAATTTATTTAAAACCAGGCACAAAACTAAGAACTAGAAAAACTTGACAGAAGTACATGATAGAGAGAAATGGGCCAGTTGGTTTTGAATATCGACAAGAATAGGGTGAAAACTGATGTGAAGTGATTCCAGGAATACAGAGATCAAAGTGAATCAGTATAAATAGTACAGTTTGTGTACTGCATAGCTTCTATGTGTTCCACAAAAAGAAAAGTGGTGTAAAATTCAGCAGCGAACACAGAAACTACAGAGATGATTCTTCGTGCAACAACCAAATCATGGCAAACCATTGCAGAGCCCACAGAGTCACCTGATTTAAACCATCCATATAAATGGGAATGGATGGATGGTTCGAAATATGTTCAGCAATCAGAAGGTGATGCTTCCAATCAGGAGTACCTGCCTTCTTCAGATGACTGAAAAGAAAGGTCACATTTGGGGATAGTGATTAGTCATGGTAGGGTGGGCTGATCTGTGGATATCACTGTATCATCCAAAGATAGATCCAATTTATCCAACTACACTTGGATATGAAGACAAAAAGAAACAATAGCAGACTGTCTGTTATGAAAAAGTGTGGCCTAGTGAGGAAGGAAAACACAACCCCACCTAGGATGCTGTGGTAAAGATCAAAGTTTGAAGCATACATTAAAGACAGTTTCAAATGACAAAGGTATAGAAGGGGTTCATGGGATTCCGTGTAGAAACTCTGGAATACAGAAGTGTGGAAGGCCCCTGATGGTGAATAGTGTCCAACATTTTCAAGACCAAGGTCCTGGCAGAGCCATAGAACAGAGACCCATAGTTCAGTTTTGATTGAATACGTGCACAATAAATTTTAGCATGGAGCATCGATCCACCCAAGAGGTGGAAGATAGGACATGGAAGATGTTCAGTTCCCATGTACATTGCATACGTAGCTGCTTGATGTGTGGAATAAAGGTCAGTTTATGGTCAAAGATAAGCTTTAAGAACTTTGTCTCAGCAACCACAGGAAGCACAACTTCACTAATACGGAATTCAAGATCAGGCTGAATACCCTGTTGACGACAAAAGTGCATGCAAACAGTTTTGGAAAGAGAAAGGTTAAAACTGTTTGCTGTGGTCCACTTCAATAAATGATTGAGGGCAGTCTGTAGTTGCTGCTCAATATACCTCATGTTTGATGACTGACACAAAATGTGGAAATCATCAACAAAAAGACCATTTGCAACTGTAGGGGGTAGTTGTCCACTGATGGTATTAATCTTTATAATGAAAAGTGTGACACTCAAGACACAGCCCTGAGGAACTTCAAGTTCCTGTGGAAAAGAATGGGAAAGTGTCAAATTCATACAGACCTGGTATTGCCAGTTCATTTAAAAATGTTTAATAAAAATTGGTAAGTTGCCATGCAACCCATACAAGTGGAGGTATCACACGATACTATACATTCATGTTGCATCATAAGCTTTTTCAAGGTAATAAAATACAGAAACAAGATGTTGTCGCTTGAGGAAGGTTTCCATGATTGATGTTTCAAGTCGAATCAGGTGGTCCATGGTAGAGTGCTGTCTTTGGTTCCTCAAATCAAACAAGATGAGCATTAAACATCCTCTCTAAGATCTCACAGAAACAGCTCATGAAACCAATTTGATAGTAGTTCAAAAGAATCTTGGGATCCTTCCCAGGTTTAGGAAAAGGGAGTACAATAGCATTGGAAAACATTCTCCTGCCAGATCCAGTGAAAAACAACCAGAAGAACAGCAAGAGAAGCAGTAGAGAGATGGTGCAACAACTCATAACGAATATCATCAAGTCCAACTAATGTACTGTCAGACCAAGGAAGAGCAAACTTGAGTTCCACCAACATAAAGGGACAATTATAGTTATAAAGATGATGAGCTCGAAAGAAAGGAAGCAACTGCTCTGCCCATGTCTTGATGGCTGAGAAAACGTGGGATGAAGAAGAAGTGCTAGATGCACAAGCAAAACTTTTTGCCGAGAGTATTGGTAATACTCTCGGCATCAGCAACCTCCTGGCCATTGGATCACAAGATTGAAAAGGGGTCAGAAGTACACTGGCCACTAACCTCCAAATCTTGTCCATTATGACTTTGGATCAGGTGGTAAAGAGATACTAGAGGTGTATATAATCCAAGATTCCTTCTGACTTTGACGTCTGACCTGCCGAGCATGTGCATAGGCCAGCTGAAACACAATGGGGTTTAAAAATGTGGGATACCTACGAAAGATATCCCAAGCCTGTTTTTGAGCTTTTCTTGTCATGTGGCAAGCAGAATTCCACCAAGGACGAGGATACTGTGGAAAATGTGTCAAGGTTTTAGAAATACATGGATCAGCTGCTTGGAAAATACTGTTAGTTACTGCTACCAGACAGTCATTTATCAATAGCTTACACACGATGGCAAGACAAAGTTCTGAGAGAGTTGTGAAAGAAGGCCACTTAGCCTGGTCCAACTTCCCTTGAGGCACATGGGCCGGATGGCACTGACAACGGCCAGTCGCTCTCAAAATTACAGGAAAATTATCACTGCCCCATGGATTACTGTTGATCCTTCATGAAAAGTAAGTGAAAAGTGAAGAGGAGCAAAAAGAATGATCTATAGCAGTAAAAGACATACAAGGTGCATGAAAAGGAGTACAAAAACCAGTATTGAACAGAGACAGGTCATGGTCCAAGATCATATGTTCTATAGAACAACCTCTCCCATCAGTACTAGAACCAACCCACAGGGGATTTATGTCCATTAAAATTCCCCAATAGTTAAAAGGGCAATGGTAACTGCTAAATGAGAGCATCAAGGTATGACTAATTGTAGATCTCTTCAGCATTCAGGTAGAGAGAAGAAACAGTGATAATATGGCCAAAGGAAACACAGATTGCTTCAGCCTACAAAAGTGTAGAGATGACTTAGACATGGTGGGCACATGCTGACCAACAAGCAATGCCACACAACCATGCACTCGTCCATCAAACAACCTGTTGTTTCTGTAAAAGGAAAACTGCTGAAGGGTGACTGTATCAGCAGGTTTCAGAAATGTTTCCTGTAAGGTGAGACACTCATAGGATTGTAAGAATCAACCAAATCCTTAATGTCATCTATATCTGAACTAAAACATTTCCACTTCCACTGGATCAGGTGGTTGTTTTTATTTCTGTGAAGAAGAATATGATAGGGAGACCTTTTGTTTGCAAACACTTTTTTTTTCTTTATTAGGTGAAAATCTATCAACCTCCATAGGTCGAGTAGGCAGGTCTATGTCTGTAGGCATGACAAGAAAGATACTGTACTAAATGTGCATATACAAACAGTATACACACTTGATGACAAGAAGGATACTGTACTAAATGTGTATCTACAAACAGTATAAACACTTGATGACAAGAAAGATACTGTACTAAATGTGCATATACAAACAGTATAAACACTTGATGACAAGAAAGATACTGTACTAAATGTGTATATACAAACAGTATACACTTGATGACAAGAAAGATACTGTACTAAATATGTATATACAAACAGTATAAACACTTGATGACAAGAAAGATACTGTACTAAATATGTATATAAAAACAGTATAAACACTTGATGACAAGAAAGACGTACTAAATATGTATATACAAACAGTATAAACACTTGATGACAAGAAAGACATACAAAATATGTATATACAAACAGTATAAACACTTGATGACAAGAAAGATGTACTAAATATGTATATACAAACAATATAAACACTTGATGACAACAAAGCTACTGTACTAAATGTGTATCTACAAACAGTATAAACACTTGATGACAAGAAAGACGTACTAAATATGTATATACAAACAGTATAAACATTTGATGACAAGAAAGATACTGTACTAAATATGTATATAAAAACAGTATAAACACTTGATGACAAGAAAGACGTACTAAATATGTATATACAAACAGTATAAACACTTGATGACAAGAAAGACATACTAAATATGTATATACAAACAATATAAACACTTGATGACAACAAAGATACTGTACTAAATATGTATATACAAACAGTATAAACACTTATAAACACTAAATATGATGACATTTGATGACAAGAAAGATACTGTACTAAATATGTATATAAAAACAGTATAAACACTTGATGACTAAAAGTATATACAAAAGATAAACACTTGATGACAAGAAAGACATACTAAATATGTATATACAAACAATATAAACACTTGATGACAACAAAGATACTGTTCTAAATATGTATATACAAACAGTATAAACACTTGATGACAAGAAAGATACTGTACTAAATATGTATATACAAACAGTATAAACACTTGATGACAAGAAAGACGTACTAAATATGTATATACAAACAATATAAACACTTGATGACAACAAAGCTACTGTACTAAATGTGTATCTACAAACAGTATAAACACTTGATGACAACAAAGATACTGTACTAAATGTGTATATACAAACAGTATAAACACTTGATGACAACAAAGATACTGTACTAAATGTGTATATACAAACAGTATAAACACTTGATGACAAGAAAGATACTGTACTAAATATATATATACAAACAGTATAAACACTTGATGACAAGAAAGATACTGTACTAAATGTGTATCTACAAACATGATATATACTTGAATGGAAGATGATACTGTACTAAATGTGTATCTACAAACATGATATATACTTGAATGGAAGATGATACTGTACTAAATGTGTATCTACAAACATGATATATACTTGAATGGAAGATGAGACTGTACTAAATGTGTATCTACAAACATGATATATACTTGAATGGAAGATGATACTGTAATAAGACTATTTTTTCTCAACAGTGTGACATACATGCAGGAATTCTCACCCCTGAGCTTCAGAAATAGCTCCTATAACATCCAATATTTGTGGCCAGCCATGATAGAGAGATTCTCCATTACTGTGTAGTACTTGTTGAGTACAGTCAATCTGCTTCTGTCTAATGTCAGGATGAGGAATAGATGAAAGTTCTTGAAGTGGAGAAAGAAGCATCACTTGCAATTTCTGTAAATTAAAACAAGATTAAAATTTTCTAAGTATTTCAAACATAAAATTTTGAAACATGATTTATCATCTTTATTGAAAAAAGAAAAACCTCTATCATAAAGTAATCTACAGATTATTTCCCCAATACTCTAAAAGCTATAATAAAAAATCTATAACATATTTGTATGTGGCTAAAATTCTACAGACAATGACGGATCCCTCACTCAAACAGTGAACCACTGCTGAGCAACTCATTACACACATAAAACCAAGGCAATGTGGGAGTGGTACTTCTGTCCTTACCACTAAATAGAACATAATTTGAGATCCTGAACCAGATCATGAATTAATTTTGGAAAAATAAAACAACCTGAAAGTTTTGCCAACAAAGATTGAAGACATCTTTCAATGAATAATAGTCTATAGTAACCAAACATTAAATGACTTGCACTGAAGTCCAACTGAAAAAAAATGGTTGCAAACTGAAAACTAGTTTTTGTGTTAGATTACAATTTTGGATGCTCTGAATCATTTGGATGAGGGAGTACATCTGAATTATTCCCATCATCCATCTTCAGACATGCTGGTATCAAAATATTTAGTGTTATATCACACTGACATGAGCCACAGTGATAACCTGATGATTACACATTCGAGAATCTAATGACTGCACAAACTATGGTGAGAAGGTGATAATAACAGAGACCACAGCATCACATGATGATGGCATGCACCATAGAGTGAATGTGATGATGACAAGGAATGAAATTAGAACTTTCTAATGGCATAAACCACAGTTAGAACTTCGTATGTTATCATCACCAAAGGCATACTGGAGAGTAAGTGTGATTTAGTTCCTAATGTTGTCTAAAAATTCAATTCTTAAATATAATGCAGTAAGGAAAGACCAATCAATCTGTCAGTTCAAAATGAAATGTAACGGTTTATAAATTTCTAACCTGTAATTCAGTCAATATTTAGTTTTATTGAGTTTATATGGAAGATTTCTATGATTTTTCACACTTTATGTGTTCAGAAACATGCAGTTGTCCCACTTAATGAGCGACTTGTTAGAAATCTACAGTAACAGAGATTTGTGACTTTATCAGTCTTATTCTGCTTTTGTACAGTCTAGGTCTTGTTTTAAGTGTTAATTTTAAATTATATAATTTGAGGTGTATCCATTAGGACTTGTAGAATGTCTGTACTTAGAGTTTTGTGAAGCATTTACGGAAAGGTGAGTAAAGTGTTATATGCAATGATGGCAATGTGAGACAGAAAAAGGCTGTCTAATTTAAACTTCTCTATTTTATAATTTATTTAGAAACATTAAACAAAATACCAATCAATAAGTAACAGCAACTGAATGAAACACACAATATTTTAATTTCTATGGTATTAACATCTTCTAAAATCCAGCAACAAACCAACTTAACATTTAAGTATTTCAAGACATGACCATCCATTGTTTGACAAGAACATTGTATATAAAGTAACACCAGTTTAAAGAACTTAACATTTAAGTATTCTAAGACATTACCAACTACTGTATGAGAAAAGCATTGTAAATAAAGTAAAATTAGTTTAAACAACATAAGTATTTAAGACATTACCAGCTACTGTATGACAAGTACATGTATATAAAGTAACACTAGTTCAAACAACTTAAGTATTTAAGACATTACCAGCTACTGTATGACAAGTACATGTATATAAAGTAACATTAGTTTAAACAACATAAGTATTTTAAGATATTACCAACTACTGTATGACAAGAACATTGTACATAAAGTAACACTAGTTTAAACAACAAATAAGTATTTTAAGACATTACCAGCTACTGTATGACAAGTACATTTACATAAAGTAACACTAGTTTAAACAACATAAGTATTTAAGACATTACCAGCTACTGTATGACAAGTACATTTACATAAAGTAACACTAGTTTAAACAACATAAGTATTTAAGACATTACCAGCTACTGTATGACAAGTACATTTACATAAAGTAACACTAGTTCAAACAACAAATAAGTATTTTAAGACATTACCAGCTATTGTATGACAAGTACATAAAGTAACACTAGTTTACACAACATAAGTATTTAAGACATTACCAGCTACTGTATGACAAGAACATGTATATAAAGTAACACTAGTTTAAACAACATAAGTATTTAAGACATTACCAGCTACTGTATGACAAGTACATGTACATAAAGTAACACTAGTTTAAACAACATAAGTATTTTAAGACATTACCAGCTACTGTATGACAAGTACATGTACATAAAGTAACACTAGTTTAAACAACAAATAAGTATTTTAAGACATTACCAGCTACTGTATGACAAGAACATTGTATATAAAGTAACACTAGTTTAAACAACAAATAAGTATTTTAAGACATTACCAGCTACTGTATGACAAGCACATGTACATAAAGTAACACTAGTTTAAACAACAAATAAGTATTTTAAGACATTACCAGCTACTGTATGACAAGAACATTGTATATAAAGTAACACTAGTTTACACAACATAAGTATTTTAAGACATTACCAGCTACTGTATGACAAGAACATTGTACATAAAGTAACACTAGTTTACACAACTTAAGTATTTAAGACATTACCAGCTATTGTATGACAAGAACATGTATATAAAGTAACACTAGTTTAAACAACATAAGTATTTAAGACATTACCTGCTACTGTATGACAAGTACATTGTATATAAAGTAACACTAGTTTAAACAACATAAGTATTTAAGACATTACCAGCTACTGTATGACAATTACATGTACATAAAGCAACACTAGTTTAAACAACATAAGTATTTAAGACATTACCAGCTACTGTATGACAAGTACATGTACATAAAGTAACACTAGTTTAAACAACATAAGTATTTAAGACATTACCAGCTACTGTATGACAAGTACATGTACATAAAGTAACACTAGTTTAAACAACATAAGTATTTAAGACATTACCAGCTACTGTATGACAAGTACATGTACATAAAGTAACACTAGTTTAAACAACAAATAAGTATTTTAAGACATTACCAGCTACTGTATGACAAGAACATTGTACATAAAGTAACACTAGTTTAAACAACAAATAAGTATTTTAAGACATTACCAGCTACTGTATGACAAGTACATGTACATAAAGTAACACTAGTTTAAACAACATAAGTATTTTAAGACATTACCAGCTACTGTATGACAAGCACATGTACATAAAGTAACACTAGTTTAAACAACAAATAAGTATTTTAAGACATTACCAGCTATTGTATGACAAGTACATAAAGTAACACTAGTTTACACAACATAAGTATTTAAGACATTACCAGCTACTGTATGACAAGTACATGTACATAAAGTAACACTAGTTTAAACAACATAAGTATTTAAGACATTACCAGCTACTGTATGACAAGTACATGTACATAAAGTAACACTAGTTTAAACAACAAATAAGTATTTTAAGACATTACCAGCTACTGTATGACAAGCACATGTACATAAAGTAACACTAGTTTAAACAACATAAGTATTTAAGACATTACCAGCTACTGTATGACAAGTACATGTACATAAAGTAACACTAGTTTAAACAACAAATAAGTATTTTAAGACATTACCAGCTACTGTATGACAAACACATGTACATAAAGTAACACTAGTTTAAACAACATAAGTATTTTAAGACATTACCAGCTACTGTATGACAAGTACATGTACATAAAGTAACACTAGTTTAAACAACAAATAAGTATTTTAAGACATTACCAGCTACTGTATGACAAGAACATTGTATATAAAGTAACACTAGTTTAAACAACAAATAAGTATTTTAAGACATTACCAGCTACTGTATGACAAGAACATTGTATATAAAGTAACACTAGTTTACACAACATAAGTATTTTAAGACATTACCAGCTACTGTATGACAAGAACATTGTACATAAAGTAAAATTTAAGACATTACCAGCTATGACAAGAACATGTATATAAAGTAACACTAGTTTAAACAACATAGTATTTAAGACATTACCTGCTACTGTATGACAAGTACATTGTATATAAAGTAATATTTAAGACATTACCAGCTACTGTATGACAAGCACATGTACATAAAGCAACACTAGTTTACACAACATAAGTATTTAAGACATTACCAGCTATTGTATGACAAGTACATAAAGTAACACTAGTTTACACAACATAAGTATTTAAGACATTACCAGCTACTGTATGACAAGAACATGTATATAAAGTAACACTAGTTTAAACAACATAAGTATTTAAGACATTACCAGCTATTGTATGACAAGTACATAAAGTAACACTAGTTTACACAACATAAGTATTTAAGACATTACCAGCTACTGTATGACAAGCACATGTACATAAAGTAACACTAGTTTAAACAACAAATAAGTATTTAAGACATTACCTGCTACTGTATGACAAGCACATGTACATAAAGTAACACTAGTTTAAACAACATAAGTATTTAAGACATTACCAGCTACTGTATGACAAGCACATGTACATAAAGTAACACTAGTTTAAACAACATAAGTATTTAAGACATTACCAGCTACTGTATGACAAGAACATGTAACAGTAGTTTAAACAACTTAACATTCTAGTGAAGGAAAACAAAGTCTATATCATTACCTTTCTTTCTTTTAGAGGTGGTTCATACCTGTAGCTCAAAGCCACTTTCACTAAGTAGGTGACCGCTTCTGCTCCCCATTCTCTCATCCTTATGTGAGGATGCTGAGAAACCTATAAAATGAATTATCCAGAGGTTTAAACATATTCATAGATAAACAATATGTTCAAGTATAGTAATGTTATTTTAATACAATACAAATTATCATACTAATATTTTATAACAAGAAGCATCACACCAATAACTGCTACAAGAGGTTCTAAAAGATTACAGTTCCTCCTAACTTGCAACTGATTTGCTAAATATATCTACAACACTGCAATGTACCATAACATCCTGTAGTTGATTATTTAAAGGTATCTATAAGAACAAAATGTACCATAACCTATAACAGGTAAAATTTTCAAAGGTGTCTATAACATTACAGTGCCATTTTTATCTCCTGAAGGTAAATTAGTAAAGGTATCTAAAACAGTAACATACACCATACCTCCATCAAATAATCTCTTAATTACATCACTACAAGGTTAGTTGAATCAACTGACATCATAACCATTTTGTAGTCATTATAGTGTCTTACCTCTAACTATTAATACACTTTATATATCTTTCCAAACTCTGGTAGATCAAGTCTTTTATTTCATTTGTTTGTTTTTGAAGTTTGTGCACAGGTATGTGAGGGGTATCTGCACTAGCCGTCCCTAATTTAGCAGTGTAAGATTAGAGGGAAGGGTCATCAACACCCACCACCAACTCTTGGGCTACCATTTTATCAACAAATAGTGGGATTGACCATTAAATCATGATGTCCCCACGGCTGAAAGGATGAGTATGTTTGGTTAGACAGGGATTCAAACCCGCAACCTGGATTACAAGTGCCTTAACTACTGCACCATGCCAGACCCCAGTAGAGTCTTTTGTAGAGAGAAAAATTCAGACTTTTAATGAAGTATTTTCACTAAAGAGTTGTCTGTGAATACATACAATATTTATATATAGGTATCTTTGTTGTTCAGTGACTGAAAACACATTCGTCTCCAAAATTTTATATTTTATTTTTGGAATCTCTGAAATAAAGCTTAAACTTTCTTTTCTCAGTAAATATTTATAATTTTTCTATAACACTATGAAACAAAATTTTTACTTTTTCTTGTTTCTGGGCAGAAAGTGTTATTTCCCAATTGCTTATACCTAAAGTAAATGGAAAAGACCTATTTTTCTCTTCACACTTTGCATTTGTGACCTGGATAATGAAATTTTCACATTTACCTATTTTCCAAAACATTCCAGGTAGATTAAGAGAGAATTTTCTCAAACTTACAAGAATTTTCAAGAACCTTTCAGAATGTTCTAGAACTTTCCATAGTAATATACATACAGGGGCTCACCACTTCAGTTTAGTTCTAGTTGCCTAAGTAAACACACAGACCTATCTTTATATGCAAAAACGGCTCGTTTGGGTTGAGAAAATATTTTACATAGAAGAGCGAACAACGTTTTGACCTTCCTAGGTCATCTTCAGGTTAACAAAGATAGTTTGCAACTGACCGTTGCCGGATAACTGTCTTAGGGACGAGAGTTTAAACGAGTACGGAATTGTAGGGGGCGTTGCAGTTGATATTAGGTAATTAATTAGTATAGGTATACAGGTGTTATTTTACATTGGTTTAATTTTGGTTTTAGTTGCTGTATGAGTAGGGAAATAGGGCTTTTTTGATTTTGCGTTTTTTTTATATTTGTTTCCTTACTTAGCATCTGGGAGTTTTATATGGTTATGTTGTGTTTATTTGATTTGCAATGCTCAAATATAATTGAAACGTAATTCGAATGCTATAACTGAACACTGGACACTAGAGTAAAGCAGACTGTATTTTGTTTTCTTTCTTATTCATTTTGGCTGTGGACTGTCTTATAAAAATTCCATACCCATTTAAACTCTCGTCTCTAAGACAGTTATCGGGCAACGGTCAGTTGCAAACTATCTTTGTTAACCTGAAAATGACCTAGGAAGGTCGAAACGTTGTTCGCTCTTCTATGTAAATTATTTTCTCAACCAAAACGAGCCGTTTTTGCATATAAATTTCTCAACAAATGGGTTTCTCGACATCACTGATTACACAGACCTATCTGATTTTATCAGAGATGGTATCAAGAAGCTGCAAGCTTTCTCCAGGTGCATTCAGAAGCCTCAAAGCTGTGCTGCTCCATAATGGAAATAAGTATCCGTCTTTTTCCCTGGCTCATTCGGTGCACCTCAAAAAGGAATACAATGGCATCAAGACCTTGCTAGAAGCCTCAAAACTGTGCTGCTCCATAATGGAAATAAGTATCCGTCTTTTTCCCTGGCTCATTCGGTGCACCTCAAAAAGGAATACAATGGCATCAAGACCTTGCTAGAAGCCTTGAAGTATGATAAGTATGGCTGGGAGGTTATTGGAGACTTTAAAATTGTAGCATTCCTGATGGGTCTCCAAGGAGGCTTTACCAAGTTTCCCTGTTATCTTTGCCTTTGGTACAGCAGGAACACTGCAGTGCACTACAACAGGAAGCACTGGCCACAACGGACCAAGTTCTCTGTGGAAAGGCACAATGTCAAGTGTGAGCCACTAGTGAACCTCCAGAAAATGTTGTTCCCACCACTGCACATAAAACTGGGTCTTACAAAACAATTTGTCACAAGGAAACTGCAGCCTTCAAGTACTTTCAAAACTTCTTCCCTAAGCTCTCAGAGGCAAAAGTCAAAGCTGGTGTCTTCATTAGACCACAAATAGAGAAGATCCTGGAGTGCATAGAATTCCCCAAGAAGCTCAGTAGGAAAGAATAAAAAGCTTGGGGCAACTTTGTTACAGTGGTTCAGGACTTCTTGGGCAATTACAAGGCCAAAGGGTTGAGGCTCTGGTGAAGAACTACAGTATAATGGACTGCAGGATGTCCCTGAAAGTCCATGACCTTGACACTCGTCTTGTTAAATTCAAGGAGAACATGGGAGCATACTCAGAGGAGCAAGGAGAGCACTTCCACCAAGATATAGTGGACTTCGAAATCTGCTACCAAGGAGCGTATAATGAAAATATGTTGGGAAACTATATTTGGGGCCTGATACATGAAAGTTATTTATAATACAGTTGCAAATCGTGAAAAACTATTCAGTTCTAAACATTTTTGTTCACTTTTGAATAACATATATTGTTTTATTCAGACCTTATGTAAACGAAAATGTGCAAATTTGCCTGTTTTTACATAGAAAATAGGTTAATTTCTAAATTTCTTTATCCAGGCCACAAAAGCAAAGTTTGAAGGGAATAATGGTCATTTTCTGTATGTTTACATCATAAGCAATTAAGAAATAACACCTACTATCCAGTAACACAATTTGTGCTACACAGTGTTATTTTCTCTGACCTAACTTTATATGCTTTAGTAAATTTCAGTGACACTGTAATAACCAAAAAAATTTGAAAGAAATTTAAATTATTCACTTTTCTTTCTAGAATAACTTCAAATTATTAGTTTATCCTAATTTGTTTTAAACTTAAAACATTATACACCTATTTATATTTACATTTTATTGATTTATTACCCTTTGAACCTTGTCTATCTGCTGGTCATGACATTATAAGTTGTAATTAACTTATTTAACATGCAGTTCTCATTATTCTATCAAATTCCAATAAATGAAATTATAGCTCAGAACAAAATGACTTTCTTATCATCTATTTCACATAATCTAACGTAAATGTTTTCTATTTTTACATTTTAGTTCCTTTTACAATTAGTAATAAATAATACACATGAAAAAAACAATACTTACCTGGATCCTCTGTTTCTTGCTGTTGTTTTCCCTACCAACTAAAACATTGCAGTACCATCCCTATCTCCATAAGGTGTTTTGTTAAAGGTATCTACCACATTGCAGTACCATCCCTATCTCCATAGCATGTTTTGTTAAAAGTATCTACAACATTGCAGTGCCATCTGTATTTCCATGAGGTGTTTTGATAAAGGTATCTACAACATTGCAGTACCATCCCTATCTCAAATAGGTGTTTTGATAGAAGGTATCTACAACATTGCAGTACCATCCTTATCTCCATAGCGTGTTTTGTTAAAGCTACCTAAAACGTTGC
Organism: Tachypleus tridentatus; assembly: GCF_004210375.1. Lineage (NCBI taxonomy): Eukaryota > Metazoa > Arthropoda > Merostomata > Xiphosura > Limulidae > Tachypleus > Tachypleus tridentatus. The sequence continues at coordinate 107,261,014 of NC_134831.1, forward strand.
AGTGCTATCCCTACCTCCACTAGGTGTTTTGTTAAAACTATCTACAGCATTGCAATGCCATCTCTATATCCATAAGGTGTTTTCTTAAAGATATCTATTATGTTTTAGTACCAACCCTATCTGCATAAGGTATCTACAACATTGCAGTTCCATCCATATCTCCATGAAGTGTTTTGTTAAAGGTATCTATGACTTTCCAGTCCCTTCTCTATTTCCATGAGGTGTTTTGTTAAAGGTATCCACAACATTGCAGTACCATTCCTATCTCCATGAGGTGTTTTGTTAAAGGTATCTACAACATTTCAGTGCCATCCCTATCTCCATGAGGTGTTTTGTTAAAGGTATCCACAACATTGCAGTACCATCCCTATCTCCATGAAGTGTTTTGTTAAAGGTATCTACAACATTTCAGTGCCATCCCTATCTCCATGAGGTGTTTTGTTAAAGGTATCCACAACATTGCAGTGCCATACCTATCTCCATAAGGTGTTTTGCTAAAGGTATCAATAACATTGCAGTGCCTTCTCTATCTCTGTGAGGTGTTCTGTTAAAAGTATCCACAACATTTCAGTGTCATCCCTATCTCCATGAGGTGTTTTATTAAAGGTATCCACAACATTGCAGTGCCATACCTATCTCCATAAGGTGTTTTGCTAAAGGTATCAATAACATTGCAGTGCCATACCTATCTCCATAAGGTGTTTTGCTAAAGGTATCAATAACATTGCAGTGCCATACCTATCTCCATAAGGTGTTTTGCTAAAGGTATCAATAACATTGCAGTGCCTTCTCTATCTCTGTGCGGTGTTCTGTTAAAGGTATCTACAACATTGCAGTGCAATTACCTCCAGCAGATGATTTGTTAAAGGTCTCCACAACACTTCAACACGAGCAAGGTTAACTAAACCAGTTTCAAGAAGCTTTGCAACGGCAAACAAAGATGGTTCCTAGAAAGACAAATTTCTTTATTATTCTGTAGCTAAACTCAAACTACACAGTGAAAATAAAAGCTTTTGGTAATTGCTTTCATCTTCCCTACTACTTCTTACAGTAACATATGCAAGTCCACATATGTCAACAACAAAACGTTCAGTTTCATACAATTAAACCAAAATTCTTCCACACCTTCCTAAGAATGTGAACAATAAAATTTGCTGATCTATAATTATGTAAATTTGTAAAATATTGAATTTTTTTACAGAAAACTACTATTTTCACGTGAAATCTACTATTATTAATAGTTAGTAATTTCATTGTACAATGATTAATACTTTTCATGATACACACAGACTGATAATTTACTTTTTCCTGTATCTCTTTCTAACTAACACCATTTTAAGTTGAAATTTGATTATCAAAACTTAATTACTTAAGACTAAAGTACCACATAATATCTTTTAACAAGCATAATGCAAAATGAAGGCAAACAAAAAAAAGTACTGAAATTTTATTTATAAATAAACAATTAATGTAAAGTAGCCAAGAATATATTGAATTACATGATGAAATCTAGTAATTCACAAGTATTATTATAAGATATCATGATGGTACTTAGAAATATACCATATTTTCCTCCTCTCAAACTGTAAATGTTTTTCAGACATATGTGCTTTCAGATTTTCAATACAAGAAATCCAGCTATGCTGACTTTATTCCATGTGCTACTATCATATAATTAAACATGTGTCATATTTAATTACTTTTTTACAGAAACAGTGTACAGGTTTTATTTACAGATACATTTATCTATCTCAAGTGTTTATATTTACAGATGTTAAACTCTTGCAACTTTTACCTCTGAGAAACTAATGATGTGAGTAATGTCTGTAGTATGAGATGACACTACTGTTTTCTGTAACTAATGTCATATTCTTTAAGCCTACAAAAATGGTGTGAGTGGCACCTGCACTACAAGATGGATGGCATTATCTTTCTTTTTGTATGCCATATTTCTCGGTCTACAACAGATGACATGGTTAATGCTTGTAGACTGAGATGGGTAGGTTTCTTTTTCTACATAATGTCAATTTTTTTCAGTTTAAAACAGATGATTTGGGTAACGTGTATAGAGGAAACCCCACAGTAAAATCAATGTTGATTATGTGCACGACTTTACAATGGTAATAAGTGTTACATACTGGAGATAAAACATTCAAAATTATATCAGTATAGTTAGTAAACCTGACTAGGTTTCCTTTTTAAATACAAATGTGTTTTTATGGTAATTAATTAATAACTTTCCACAATACTTTCAATTACTGTGCCATGCAGTTTACTTACTCTATTATTATAAGCAAGATCCATGGACTCCGTGGACAGTTTACAGAGAGCATCAATCAAATGATGTAAGGCTACATCATCGAGGTATCTAAAACATAAAAATATCTATTTAACACATAAACTCCCAGTACAACACAAAACATGCTGCACCAACTGTATAACCAAACATACAACTAAACCAGACAGAAACGAAACAGAAAGAAAGTGGGTGACTTACTGGGTAGAGTGCAAGACGTGAGACAAAGTGTCTGCCAAAGGAAGGTAACTGGCAGCAGTTAGGAAGAGAGAAGGACAATTGTTACTGACTGAACACCAGCAACAAGATATACCAAAACTTCTGTTCCAGTGTTCACTAAATTCTTCTATTTGAGTTTTACGTTTAGAGCAATTGGAAAAACTAAATATACAAATTGTTTTTGAAAGTGTCTATGGTTTTGGCATTTCAAAAATATATTTTTATACATTTACTAATTTTTTTCCAAAACTTGTATTCTAATAATATCTAACATTGTAGAACAGAGATTCAGAAGTTACAGTTGCTAAGAAGAAATCACAAAACTATTATTATACAAACTCAAAATCAGACAGCACATTCTCCTAAGTTCTACTAAAACATAGAGCAAAAATAACTTATCCATACTTGGGTAAGTTAAATAGATCAGTTATACTTTCACTTCAAAGTTAAAAACAGTAAACTGAAAAAATTTATTACAATACAAGACTGTTTCCATTTCCAATTACCTTATATGAGTCATGATGAAAATATAAGAATTTTACATTTATAGCAAACCAAAACAAAAAGGCCGATAAATATTACCAGTCTTTAGTGAAATACTAATAACTCAGCAAGACCTAACCAAACGGCACATAATCTGCAACTTAAGTAAACATTAACTAAATTAAACATATCCAGTCACTCAAAATGTTAGTAAAGTGTCAATAAGCATCCAATCACTGAAACCTTTAATGAAGTGTTTAAAAACATTCAGCCACTAAACACTAGTAAAATGTCTAATTATCCAATCAATGAAAACATTACTGAAGTGTCTATAGTCAGCAACTAAGCACTTTAGTAAAGTGTATGAGTATTCAATCACTGAAACCTTTAGTGAAGTGTCTATAAATACTCAGTGACTATGTGCTTTTGTAAAGTGTCTAAGTATCCAATCACTGCAAACTTCAGTGATGTGTCAATAAATAGTCAGCCACTAAACACTTTACTAAAGTGTCTATAAATTTTCAAAACTGTAGTTAAGTGTTTATAATTAGTCAATTACTTAAAGCTATAGTGAAATGTATATAAATAACACACTATACAACACTAAAGTAAGATTTTTTTTATAATATTTTTGTTGTTAAGTGCAAAGGTACATACTACCATATCTGTGCCCACCACATGTATTAAAATGAAGTTTTAGCACTACAAGCCTTCAGATTCTAACACCAAACCATTCAGGAATGAATGTTGAAGATCATCGAAAACGTTAACAAAGTACAAATAAGTAATTAACCATTTAATAATCAATTAAATATTAGCAAACTTACCCAATATTTAAAACTTAAGAGTTTATATAAAATCTTGAAAGACATTTTAAAAAACAGAATGTAATTCAAAATGTGTATTTTCCAAACATTTGTATCAAAAATGAAGATAATAGGGTTTAGAAAGATTATAACACACAAAAAAATTCAGAAATATTCAATACATAGGTTTAAAACTGAAGTGTTAAAAAACAGCTATACATTTAAATGAAAATTCACCAGTATCTACTTGAAAAACTGGTACTTTGGTTTCAACAATATACATTAAAGTGAACTGTTTTTACTTAGAAATAAAACTTATTTATACATGGATGTACTGTGTCTGTTATCATAACCACAAGAATATGGTGGTTATGGTGCCCATCTTTTGCCTACAGAAGTATTAGTATTTTCCCAACCAATAACATGTAGTATAACAGTTTATTTCAGATGTTAAACTACTTTAAAATACACTGTTAAAAGTATTTAACTGGCTTTTGTTGGTTCCTAGAGTTGTTAGGTAACAGTATATTGCTTTTGTATTCATTGTTATCATGATACAACTATTTTCTATATTTTGTAAATTTCATTCCATTCTTTAATTAATATTAGTTTCATTAAAAGTAGATTAAAATATAACATTTCATTTTATTGTATATTTTTATCGTAAGGATTATTTGAGCACTTAGTACACAAATTTAGGACTAACCTAAGTTTCATACATTGAATGTTAGTAGGATTATGGCTTACAATCATCAGTGGTAAAGATTCTCAAATACAATATTTAATCATAAGTTTTTGTTTTATGACAGTGACTACTCTTATAACAATTACTGGGTACATTTTTCAGTCTTTATATATAGTTTCTTTTGATCAAAAGTAAATAAGTGTCTACTTCCTTCTAAGAGATTTTGGGTTTTTAAAACACAACTGTTAATTTTATTTTAAAAACAACTGTGTACTTAAAGTATGACCCTTGCAGTGGGGTGATCATCTACAGAATATAAATGACCATTCATTGTCAGGCATCAAGCAGAAGCCTTCATCTGCCACAGAGTGTAATGTGAACAAATGATACTGTTTATCACTTCAGACAGTTGCATGGAATTTAAGATGTGTTACATCTTTGACACTTCTTCTGCATGTTTGGCCAGGTTGGTAAATCTTCTTTTGAGGTCATCCTTTATACTAAAGAAACACACTTTCATCTAAGTGGATATGGAAAAACAACATGCAATCCAGCCTGAAAGAATGACCACCTACCAACAAGGTACTTCTACTAATATGATAATCATACAATATTACCAGCAGTATTTTACTTGTGGGTTTTTCTAAAAAAAAGATTGTCTTTTGAAAGAGTCCACAAAAATTTAATGGATCTTAAAAGGTCATCAAGAACAAGATTGTGAAGATCCATGAAGTGAGACGTGTCTGCAATATCTTCACTTGCTTCTAAAATATTCCTATCGTGTACCATTGTTGTCATGGGTATAAATCAGGTGATATAAAAACACTAATAATACATGCCACACCGACAAAACCATATCATAAATATCTCATTCCATGCTATGTATGTTGAACATAAATCTAGTGAAGTTTAGTTCAACTAGAACAAGTAGTTACTAAGTACCCATTATAAGATTAAGGCATGGCCATTCTTGTTTCTAAACTGCAAAACAAACGTAAGATAACCAACAACACTGAATATAGTTTAATACGCTAAGAGCTCACACAGACCAAACACAAAACAATCACTTAACAGCACTTGCTGAACAAATATAGGAAAATCAGTCAACAGCTCTTCTACAAAAAAGCATATAACAATCACTCAACAGCACCCACAAACCAAAAATAAGACTATTAGTCAACAGCTACCCCAGAAAAAGCACAGAACAATCTGCCAACAGCACCAAGGAACAAAATGGAAAAGCATCAGTCAATGGCACCCATAGCCCAAACACAGCTTCCACAGAACCAATCAGTCAACAGTACTTCTACATCAAGCACAGGACCAACAGACAAGAATAATTCAGTTAATACCTTCCCAGACCAAACAATCAACAGTACGTATAAAATTAATATATGACAATGTGTCAACAGTGCCTGAAGATCACATATTGGATAACAAGTCAATAGCAGTCAAAGACTAAATGTCAACAGATCAGTTAACAGCTCATTAGACCAAACACAAGAGCTTCCCAATATAAAATACAACACAATTAGTTAATAGTTCCCCTGACCAAACAAAGAACAATCAGTTAATTACCTGTAAAAAAGTGAGTTAAAAGTACCAATAGACCAGAAACTCAGTCAGCAGCATTCATATACCAAATGTATAGCAATCGATCAATGATACCTGTAGACCAAACATACAAAAAATCAGTCAGCAGTTCTACTGCTTATAGGTATAACAATCATCAACAAGACAACCACATAATTGCACCCAAATACCAAATATAAAACAGCCAGTAAGTAACACCAGCTGGTTATATGCAAGATAATCAGTCAGCACTGTACCAATAATGATGACACAGAGTTACTCTTAACCAAACAAAAGTAAACTCTGTTACTTTTATAATGTACACAAATCTGAAAGCAAGCAGTGTGTTCAGTTAAATATCACAAGCCATCTTTGATATAGTCTAGCACACTAACCACTTGGCCACATGCATGCAAAAATATATCTTTCTGTCATATACAAAATTAGTTTATAAATGTAAAATGTTGTAATAATGAACACATTACTTTATTACAATAATAGCCTTTCTATTTACTTTATGTCCATCTTTCTCATATTAAAATTATTCAAGTTAAAAATAGTATCTTAAAAGTACAAATAACTTCACCTTACACAATAATGTTTCACACATTTAATTTGGAATTGTAAAAAGTTAATCACATCACAACTTTTCATTAAAGAAAATGTTTAATAATATTCAGTTCTCTCATGTACTAGAATAATGTTTTGTCTTATCCTACATAATTTATTAAGTTTTGATAATCAAAACTAGATTTTCTGAAAACTTAAGTAAATTGGCAACTTAAAGATATTAATCTATTAATATTTTAGACATAAATCAGGATTGGGTTCCACTAGCAAATAAGTGATTCATTATTATCTGAATTAATTCATGACACACTGACTGTTGGCATTTTATACCCCAAATAAATGCCCTAAGGAAATTCTAATTCTCAATCACCTTTAATGTGCCCTCTATCTGGATACTGTATTTAAACACCTCATTCAAACAATATGATCACTTTTGCAAGACATAAACCAGCTTTTATTGAGGAGGTAGGATGTCAGCAGAGATAAGTAGTATTGGAAATACATTTTCAGTTTAGGAAAATATTTACTTCCAAAATATAGTTACCTCTGTTGACAATACAGATATAATTCCACATAGAAGGTGGAAATGCCAATGCAGGCATAATCCATACAGAAAGTGTTTGCATAGAACAACAGAGTGACAAGATACAAATTGTATAATAGCAGGAGAACCACACTACATCCAGAACAGGCATGCTCTTAACTGGAACTTACTTCCTAAATCAAAAGTGGAATAGAGAATGAGTAATGATCAGAAAAGGCCAGCACCAACCAGATATCCCAGGTTCCACAAATCAGGGCTGGAATTAAGTGATTGTAGTACCTACACTGCATGTTGTTGGTCAGGACTATTAGACCACAATGTTTTATATATATGCTTTTGACTGAATCCCAGCCCATAGCCATAAGGTGATGCAATTAACACCATTTGAATTCCCATAAGTAAGCAAGCAACACCTAAGTAGAACTTTCTTCTCCATCTGAAGAAGTCCAAAGGATAACACATTAGGCTTGAAATGATGGAATGATATATGTCATACTAAACTAAAAGAACAGAATTCACATAGTATGGAATTTTAAACATTCAACCTCAATCCCTAACCAAATGGACAAGGTATATTCTACATGCCCTGGAATTATGGAGAGGACAAGGAACCTGTGCTCAACCAAGGACCTGGGATGGGATTACTCTGTGTTTGTAGTTATGAGGAAAGAATGGACCTCCTTAAAGGAACAATATATGAAACCAACATTGGTCAAAAAGAAACACCATGCACCCCCCAACCAGATAGTTTCATGACAAATCTGAAGTGGAATTTCAAGTAGGCTCCCACAGATGCTGGTGCCACTCCTACTGACATCTGGGAAAACATCTAGGGACCCGAGTAGAAGGGCCTCCAACATTTCCCTCTTCTCCAAGAGTAAAGAAACACACTCAAATGCTCTGAAGGAAAATCCTCTGTCTGCACCTGAAAACTGTGGGTGGTAAGGACACCTGAAATCCACTACTAGAGTTTGGGGAGTAATATGCATTAGGGAGTCCTAAAGAGCAGTGTTCTGCAAACTGTGCAATAAGTGAACTGAGTTCATTACATTTTAAAAGCAAACCAATCCTAATTTATTTAACTTGAAGATAGGCAAAAACATGCAGGATCCTCTTCAGCTTTACTCATGACAGTCCATGAGTGGTAGCCTGTAATAATAATGTAATACCTTCTGGTGGGTGCCTAGATAGTCTTATGGACCATCCAATTTCAATGAAGTCTGTTGCAACCTGTAATTATTATAGTGAAAATAGTTTCTAGTGCAGAAATGAAAAGAGAAAATACTCTTGCTTGAGCAACATTTGTCACAGAGTGGGATCCAATGAAAATTAAAGGGGCCCTGGAAATAAAAGAGTATATAATGGAGGAAAATACCTCTGGTTAAAATCAGATAGATGAGGTCAAAATAGCTGCAAAGAGTAGACACAAAACCCTAAGAAGAGGAACTGCCATATCATGTAAGTAATGAGATGGAAAAGTATTAGTAGTTATCTACATATGAGCCCATACAATGTCTTCCTAAGAGAAATTCAACCAAGCAGCTAATGACATAGAGATATGACAGATTTGGTGAGATATGACACACAAAAAGATTCCTCTCCTGTGAATTATTTTACAAAGCCACCTCATTAGGGTAATGGAAGATAAGTCAGAGGATGTAGAAAGATCCCACTGAATGAACAACTGATTATTAGTACCTTGTGAATCATTTTACAAAGCCACCTCATTAGGGTAATGGAAGATAAGTGAGAGGATGTAGAAAGATCCCACTGAATGAACAACTGATTAACAGTACCTTGAAATGAGTTAGTGTGAGCCACCAAACACTTGAGGGCCCTGAGGGAGTTGGATAAACACTACAGCTCAATATATTCCAAAATTATAAACAGAAATAGAAGGCAATGATGATAGAAAAGAATGTAAACAGGCTGTATCAATTTGTGATTCTAACATCTTTGGAACTTCAGCAAATAGTTGGGATAGAAAAAAGAACCTTATCATCAATCTCTAATGGTAGAAAATGATAGATGAATCCTTTCTAACAAAGCATTTTTATCTAATAAATCCCAACAACAAACTGGAAAGGGAACCATATTAAGTACAAAAGAAGACAATCTGACTGAAGTAGATGTCAGCAACTCATCCTCAAACTGCTGAGGTGAACATTGGTAAGCTTCAGACAAAAGTTGGAATGAATATAAACTACTCAGGACAGTTGTGAGAATAAGATAAATCTGAAAAAAATTGTGATCCATTTAAAGTGATTATAGGTTACAATCTACACCTTCACAGGTCCAAAATGGGGTCTCATCCATTGAGAATCTAAATAGGTTGCCTCCTGGCAGTGATAAGCCAGAGTATGCTGGCAAATGTGGTGGACATGACATAACTATCCCATCATGTAACTGAATGGCAAATCTTCAAGCAGAAACAGCAATATAAAGAAAAGAAGGAAAAAAACCAAGTTGTCATTTGCTGTCCTTTCTACAAACAAGGAAGGAGTAGAGTCAAATGCAATAGAAGAGACTCCAATAACCTCACAAACCTGAGTAACCAACTGAAAAAAAAGGGAGCTGAAGGTGGCTGATCAAAATAATTCTCTGTTGAGGCCAACTTAGTGAAAGAATGAGCCAGAAAAATCAAATATAAATTCTCACCAGTCATTCCTGGATCATTTTCAAAAGTCACCTCAAAATTCCATGAAGAGACACCGTTGGTCCACATGTCTTCCAGCAGATAATAACACAAAGTTGTAATTGAAAATGCTCCCCAACCCTGACTGTTGAAAAACACCAGATAGCAGTAGTGAAAAAGAGGAAGTCTGGCTGACCTCTGTAGTAACAATTATTAACTCGAGAATTCATACCAATCAGTACAATTTTTTGTAAACTAATTTATAAATATAAATGAAAATATAACCACAGAAATGCCTAACATACTCAAAGTTACAACATAGACAATAATCACAATACTCCTATTGACTGAAACCAGTGCCAAATGCTTTGTTGAGAAAACGTGATTATATTATCTGAATGTGGTGCTGATATATAGTACCTAGATATACTGAAGTTGATGGAGAATTTTGCAAATTAACTTTTGCCTAAAACAGATGGAGCAAACATTTTCAATGCTTAGATGGGAAAATTGTGGAAACCCTGAAGATTGAAAAATAGCTATTTTATCAGCAGAGGTATGTTTTGCATATATATTTCTCTACAAGTGGGTTTTCTCGACATCACTGATTATGTTTTGGAAAGTCCACTGATATGGAAGAATTTCCATTTATTAACCAAAGTTAAAAAAAAAGAACTTATATTTATAGAAAAGTCAAGTAACATATATGTTATAGATGATAACATCTGTTTATTATTAACAAAACTATTAGATGTTGGAACTTGACATAAAAATCTATTAATTAATAATGATGATTCAATAATTATGAATAATGAACTTCAATAGTGTTTGAAAAGTAATCATTTTCTTGTTTTTCATCTAATACAACCATTTTATTAGTTCATTTTTTCATTGTGCCATAGTATTACTAATTTTTATATATTTTTTTCAATTAGTTAGAGAGATAAAAACAATACACTACAACAGCAAAAGCTAAGTTTCTGATAGTTCACACTTAATATAACTTACTGTGAGCTTTCAAAGAGACGGGAAAGCATGGCAGATAGCACAGGCAAGTCTGCCATGACAGCTGTTGTAATAACAGCATTTGGAGTCTCTGTAGTACGGCCTGCTTTTAAACTTCCTCCAGTTGATGGTTTCAAACCAAGAATCCAAACCAAGTGCTATAAAACAGGGAATATAAACAGTACACCTGCCATTACAACTATCTTCACTATCACCTATAGCCCATACATTATGAAAATTTGTGTGATGAATTAAAAACACAAACAAACTCCATTACTGTTTTCAAAACCCGCAGTTGTACAAACAAACAAATTTCCGTACATCACTAACATCCATTACAAATAAAAAGCTTTCTCTTTCATCAAAAAATTTTAAAAATGAGATGAGTATTGGAACTGAAACATACCTGTAGAGTGGTGAGGACCAAATGCCATGCTGTCCCCAGTATTGACCCATGACAATGGGCCAAGCTTAAAATTGATCTCATACACTGCAAGTTTTTTGCTGTCAACTGCAAACAACATTTTACAACATTAGTACAAAAGTATAGAAACATTTATTCTAAGATACCTGTTTACTAAATTTCATAGAAAACATTTGAGTAGCTTTACCTATTTTTTAAATAGGAGACTAGAGGCACCTAATCAATGCCACTTACCTTCTTGACCTCCAGGGTTTCAACTTTATCCATCTAAGCACTGGTCTAATTTTTTCTCGCTTATTCCAGTCTTGTATATACCACTCAACTGCCCTTAGCGATATACTCTCCACCTAAGTCAATAGTCAATGTGCTCTCCATCCTGGTACTGTATACAAGCACCTCATTCAGGTATGAGATCACTTTATCAAGACTAACACCATCCCGGTCTCTAACACCAGCTCTTAGTGGGGAGGAAGGGCAGGACAGGGTCAGTGGAGGTAAACATTATTAGAAATAAATTGTCAACTTAGGAAACCGTAGAAAACATTATACGCACACACCTAGACAAAAAGCAAAATCAACTAACAAAAGTAAACACATTTCACGAATCAAAAAATCACGAAACCATATACTGCTGCATACCTATATTCCCGACATCAGCAGAAAAATAACCAACATTTGGCAAAAACTAGTTACAAAATATGACATTCCAGTTAATACCAAATTTATTCAAAACCAGGCACAAAACTGAGGTCTATACTATGTAAAAAATACACTGACAAACACCACACCAACATTATTTATAAAATACAATGTGATAACTGCCACGACTTCTATATTGGAGAAACAAGTAGAAAAATGGAAACCAGATTCAAAAAACACAAAAAGTCACCTTCACACGTTTTCGAACACTGCAAATCAAATAAACACAACATAACCACAGAAAACACTTAAATACTAAATAAAGAAACAAACATAAACAAATGCAAAATTAAAGAAGCCTTACTTATACAACAACTTAAGCCCAAAATAAACCAATACAAAGGAACACCTTTATACCTATATTAATAAATATAATCAAACATCTAAGCATGCCCTCTACATTCCTATACACAGTTACACAACCCCCTTCAAACATGTGAGCAGCTATCAGTCAGTTACCTCTTTCTTTCTTTGTGAACCTGACGATGACCGAAGAAGGTCGAAACGTTGTTCGCTCCTCTACATAAACAATTTTCTCAACCCAAACCAGTCATTTTTACATATATATTTCTTTACAAGTGTTTTCTCATCATCACTGATTGTGTGTACCTAACTCAACCACAGGAACAGAATTCATCCAATCTGAAATTACGAATGTTCATCATCTTCACTCTCCAACCAAGTGGGCAAGGAGCACCCACTTGCCCCAAGAATTATGGAGAGGACATGGAACACTGTCCTAAGTCCAGGACCCAGAATGAGACCATTCCACGTTCAGAATTACAAGGAAATAATGGATCTCCTTCCATGAACAATATACTAAATTTATACTAATAATAAAGAAGGGCCATGCATATCCCAACCAGAGTGGATTAGCATCATATCTTAACCAGTATTATAACTAGGCTCAGGCAGAGGCTGTTGTCACTCCTACCAACATCTAGGAAAATCAAATGAAGACCAAAGGAAGGTCATTAAATTTCATTCCCTTTTCTAATAGTGGAGTAATTCACTCGAAAAACTCCATCCACCCCAACATTTTTTAAAATCAAATTGACCATGATTTATTCAATCCAGTGATCAACATAAATGGGTAACTTTCATCATGATAGTCCATGAGTTATGGTTGAGCATAATATGATAATACGTAATCTGGTGAGCTCCTAGATTGTCTTATGAAACACCTCTTTTTGACAGAGGCTATCGAACTGGACTGATAAAAACATACCAGTGTGGGCAACACTTGCCACAGAGTGGGATCCAGTGAGGGAAAAAAAAGAAAGAGGTAAAGGATGCTGAAAAGAGACAGGAGGAAGAACAAAAATACTTACTCCTTCATCACAGAGTAGCTTAAAATGTGATTAAATCCGATAAGATGTAACTTGCAGAAGCTTCCTCACTTGTAAAAAATCCAGAATAAACAAAACAGATTAATTTGCAAAACCACCTGGTCAAAGTAACTGGGAGTAACTTCTGGGAAATAGAAAGATCCTAATGAAAAAGAGTTGAGTTTTATCACCTTGAAAGTGGTTAGTGTAAGCCACTAACACCTTAAAGTTCTGACAGGACAAATTGAACCCCATTCTCTACCTGCCAAAGTCTTAACAAGATAGGACCTTTCAGAGTGTAACAGAACAGAAGTGGAGTGATAAAGAGTCCTGTACAGTGCAAATATCTTTGACCTACAACACCCACATCAACCATACCACAAATATCCTTTAAAGGAAAGTTGATACATGGTACATGAAGATAAAAGCTTGAATGGATGCCAAGATAAAGCATTTAAAACACCATTCTAATCTTTCAGTTGAGTGGGCAAAACGATCATTTGGGAAAGACTCCAAATGATTGCACTGACGAGTCACAAACTTTTGATGTTTAGAATAATGAAAAGTAGTCGATAAAGATGACTTGTATAAAATAATATACAAAGTTAGACCTAAGTCAAAACATGAGATATGGTTTGGGTGAAGTGAGTTCAGTTTCCTCTTGAGACACCAATGGCAATAAGTGTTACTTACATCGATAAATTACCATTGTGGGTCTATGCATACACTGATACACAAACAAGGCAACTTTAGAAGTCAAAACACAATGTCGTGCATGCATGAAGTGAGAGCTTGAAAAAATTTTGCTGTAAAATGTTAGACTCAGACTAACTCAACAGAGATAACAAAATAGGAAAAGGTAGAGGTAGACCCTTTTGAAGACGCTGTAGAAGAGGAAACCATGGTTTTAAAATATTGATGTGAAAGGAAGATCTGTCATCTATCCATTGGCCCTATAATTCCTGACCATTGATATATGTACCCCATCCCTAAGGTGAGGCATCCAAGAAGAGATAAATCTCAGGATGATGGGGCAGAATAAGAACACCAATGGTGGTGTTGCTTTGATGTAACTGCCATTTGAGAACATAAAAGTTGCTCCTGATGATGACTGGGTGATCTGTTGGATTGCAATTTATGATCCATTGGTTATGCAGAAACCATGTGTGCTAATCCCAAAGGAATTAGAGTATCAAAGGATGCCCGCATCTCCAAGAGAGATAGAACCATCAAAATAAATAAAAGACTGACTGCCTGTTCCATACCTTTGAGGCAGATGAGAGTTGGCTGAGCCTGTCTTAAATATTTTGAAAAATACATCTATATGGACAGTATAGAAGTCACAAAAGCTTGTTTTCTTATCAGAGCTGAGAAATCCAGGTACGTTGTTCTGCCAACTGGCAAGATGATGGCAAAAGTAACCACTCATCCAGATAATAGTGTGTGCACGCTTGCTAAGTACAAATGTGACAGGATAAACTCTTATGACTGCAGAGGACACATGATACAAATGCTAAGCTAAAGAACTTGACCCTTGTGCATGAAATTAAAATAGTGGCAGAATGAATATACTTTAAGAATGTGGAGATATGCATAAACAACATCAAACATGGTCATTCACAGACCTGGTGAAAAATGCCAATGTAGGTTAAGAGAAGACTCAAATATGAACCTGGGAGGACCTAAGAATTGGTTCAGACAAGAAAGACCAATGATTGGCTCTCATTTTCTCATTTTCTTGGGCACAACAAATAAATGGGATCAACCTTCTCTACCACCTCCTTGACCAATAACTTTGATAGCCTTGGAACGAAGACCCATACTCCACAGACATGCTGGAGGTGTAAATACCACAGATTGAGAGGATAAAGAAGGTGGAAAAGTTAACAGAATGACCAACCCAGATGCTAGAGCCTGTAGTAACCATGGAAATGTGGTGAAGGAATTCAGGTGCCCTTCAGTTGTTGTAAACTTACTCCCACAGACCCCCACACACAAATAGGGTAATCACTGATGCAGTTGTGATGGTCTGCCTAAGAGAAAGAGCTTCAAAACTAAGGGCAGAATCTATTCTGAATATTTGTAGGGTTAACCACAGAAACTAAAGGTCAGGACATCCGACACACAATTGCACAATGACTTCCAACAGAAGCCAAAGAAAGACTAGAGGCCAACAATAATGAAAAGAAACAAATAGTTGACACCAATACATTATTCCAATGACTCTGAGATGCTCATCAACATCAGTGAATGAAGAAAAGAAGCCTCATGTAACTTCTGGAGAACTACAGCAGGTAGATGAACCCCTTCAAGGAGTCTCTATCCAATAAATCTCAGCAAAATACAAGTCAGGAAACAATATAGAGAACAAAAACTGACAATTTTATCAAGGTAGAAGTTACCAAAAGAGCCAAATTTTCCTCAAATGAATGTGGGGACCATTAATAGGTTTCCAATAAAATTTATTAGGGGGGGGGGAGAAATATCAGGAGTGAGTATCAATCAAATCCAAGAAATTATTATCTGCTGAAAATGGTCACAAAATCCAGTCTAAAATCCCCACATATCAAAAGGAGGATCTAGTCTGTGAAATCAAAATATACATTTATCTCGTGATACTAAGCCAAACATGTACTTTAACAAACACAGGCAACAAAGTACATCTATTCCATTATGTAATAAAACAGTAAATCTCCCAACATGAACAGCAAAATAGAGTGAAGGATTAAGAAACTAAGTAGTCACCCTCAGATCTTTATACCATGATGGATGGAGTAGATTTAAAAACATTTGGAGAAAATTCCCAAACCTGACAAACCCAATTTTCTAACTGAAAAAATGGTAAAGAAGGTGGCTGATTCAAATTGATCTTGTGAGCACCCAATTTAGTAAAGAGTCCAAAATTTTCTCCAGACTGTCCTGGTGATTGAGAAAAGCATTCTTAGAACTCCCTGGAGAGATGCTTCTGGACTGAATATGTGTCTCCATCGTACGATGAAGAAAATCACAGACAACCTCAAATGACAGTGACCCCACCCCCAACTTCTGAAAGATGCTGGATAACAGAGATGGAATAAAGGAGTGCTGATTAGCCACTGTGCTATAAACAGTAATGTGTGAATCCATGCCCAATAATGACATGTTGCTGTTTTTCTTTTTATAATAATAGTTACTAAATATAATTTATATAGAAAGCCACTAGACAACACAAAAATGACAAGTTAGTTAATTATTGCAGTACTTGTGTAAAGAAACCCATCTAAACACCTTGTCAAGATAAAGTGATAACATTTTATGAAGCTGCTTATATGCAGTACCAGATTAGAAGATGCACTGACACAGGTGGAGAGTATATTGCCAAGGGCAACTGAATGGGGTATAAAAGACTGGAATGGGTGAGATAAAATCAGACCAATACTTAAGATGGGCATAATTGAAACCCTAGGGGTTGAGGATTAGGTAGCTACTAGTGTCATCAGGTGGTAAGTATGTTTTGGAAACAACAAACATCAAGTAATCAACTCTTTACTGACTCATCATGCCTTTATCTAGCCCTCTACATAGTTCTCATTTTAACCATCTCAAAGGAAACAAAACATGCCAAGTAATTAACACATCATTGACTCACCATACCAAGAACTAGCCTCCCACCTAGTTTTCATCTTAACCCCTAAAAAACAACAACAAACAAAAATAATCAAGCCCTCTACCTAGTTCTCTTCATAACCATCTAAAACAAAACAACAAAAATCAAATCACTGAATCATCATGCCATTGTCTAGCTCTGTACCTAGCTCTCATCTTAACCACCTAAAAACAAACATCAAGTAATTAACACATCATTGACTCACCATGATACAGCCCTATACCTAGCTCCACTTTACATATCTAAAGAAAACATCAAATAATTAACTAAACAGTGACACACCATAACATGATCAAGCCCACTATCTAGTTCCATCTTAACTCATAGAAATACAACAAACATAATCAACCCCTACACCTAGTTCCACCTTTACCATCTAAAAGAAACAACAAACATTACTGATCTAGCCCTCTATCTAGTTTCCATCTTAACACTATTAAAACTGCAGAGTAGCCTTCCATTCTGATGAAAAACTTGTATATCAAATTATACAATTTAAGTAAAAACAATAATTATGTCTATATTTCAAGACTTCTTTATTTAAGCATATCTAAGAATTTATATTTTGTTACTTTTAAAAATTTAATTAACTTGCAAAAAAAATTTTTTTAATGTTTGAACCTGTATATCTACAGCTCCAAGGAGTATTAACCAGAATTTCTTCTGTCCATCACACGATTTATGTTTACATTTACCCAGAACCTGTCATCTTCTAGAAACAAATTGTTTACATTTACCCAGAACCTGTCATCTTCTAGAAACAAATTGTTTACATTTACCCAGAACCTGTCATCTTCTAGAAACAAATTGTTTACATTTACCCAGAACCCGTCATCTTCTAGAAACAAATTGTTTACATTTACCCAGAACCCGTCATCTTCTAGAAACAAATTGTTTACATTTACCCAGAACCTGTCATCTTCTAGAAACAAATTGTTTACATTTACCCAGAACCCGTCATCTTCTAGAAACAAATTGTTTACATTTACCCAGAACCTGTCATCTTCTAGAAACAAATTGTTTACATTTACCCAGAACCGTCATCTTCTAGAAACAAATTCATCCACGTTTTCTTTATCAAACAACTTTTCTGTGAGTGACTTTCCCATGAATCATGTGTTGAGAGAATTTTATGGTGTTAAAAAAGTATGTTGGACAGTAATTAATAAATCTTAGATTCAAAATATGATAACACCAATGGTTGAAAATGACTTGTTTGAAAAAATTCCTGTCTGTGTCAAAGAAAATCAAAAAAAAAATTGGAGTAAGCTGTGATGTATGATTTCTGAGAAATTGGACAGTGAAAGTTCCCACAGTAGAGAAAACAATTCTAAAACATTTTACAAAAGTCAGAATGAAGCCACAAACCTAGAGATTTGTTTTAAGTTTCTTCTGTCTATATTTACATTTGTGATCAGATATCTTTTTTAATATCTGTTTTATTGCTACAGGAATATTTTTATTGCAACCTATTCAAGTGACTTATTTACTTGTGTGTATTAGCAAAATTACTCAAATCACAGCACGGAAAGAAGATAGAAACACCCCTTTTTCAACATTCTAATAGCAACACACTAACATAATCTGTTTGCATAAATTTTATCAAAATGCAAAGAAAAGAAGTTGATGAAAACTCACACACACCCCTCTTGACATCCCAGCAGTAACACATAAATACTGTCTCTCTATAGCAATTTAGAAGAAACCAACATCTCCATTATAGATCAAACCACAAAAGCAGCAAGTTGGTTGGCTGGTTTGGCATTTTGTGGCACAAAGCAACTAGGCTATCTGTGCCAAACATCTGGTAAAAAGTTAAAATTAAAGTAAAATTATTAAAATTCATAAAAAGAATTAAGGTAAAACAAAAAAAAAGTTTAATTTTTGAAGTAAAAACATACATAGTGTTAAATCCAATTTTTATATCTAGTTTACAGCAGTAAGAGAGAAACTACAGTATTACAAGTTGTAAAGGACTTTCTATAGCATAATTTTAATTATCATAACTCACCAGGATGTCTAATGGGCAAGTTCAAACATCAGCATTAGTCACCTGAAGTTGGCCTTTCCAGGCCTAGTTTTGAGTTATTTGATGTTATGGCCATTTTCAAATTTCATATCTAACTAGTTATACATTAATTCTTAAAACATAATCAAATTAAAAAGAGGTTTAATTTATAAATTAAAAACTTAAATAGTGTTTAAAAGGTTAATGGCCTTTAAAAAACTAAAACATTTCTAATGTAGACTATGTCACCATCACCAATGACACTGTCCAACGTTATCAAGAAATCTTGGGACAAAGCATGTATAAAATGATGCCATCATTGAGAGTCGTAACAATGGTTTATTGTGATCTAAGTGTCACACAAACAACACATTGGTGCACCAGTCCCAGATAAAAGACAACGATGAGTTAATAAACTGTGGCCAATGCGTAGTCTAGTTGGAACAACTTCCTCTTTCTAATCCTTACAGAAGCAAGATGGTCAAAGTCCAATAGAAGGCTTATTTGGAAAAGCTTGTTTTCACATTGCTCACTCCAAGTCGACTGTCAACTAGCATGAAGCCAAGCCTTGAATACAGGGCCATAGTCTATGTATGGAACAGACACAGCAGTGATAGTGCCGTACAGACAGATTTAGCTGCAGTGTTGGTGGGCTTGTTACCCGCGAATACCAATATGGCCTGGTATCCGGAAAAACTGGATAGAAGTAGATGTTAAAGAGAAATGGGCCAGTCAGTTTTGAATATTGGCAAAAACAAGGCAAGAATGAGCATGACGCAATTCCAGAACCAGTACAGAACTAAGTGAGTCAGTATAAATACTGCAATTTGAGTACTACTTAGCTTTTATGTGATCCAGGGCAAGAGAAATGGCATACAGTTCAGTAGTAAACACAGAAGCTGTAGAGGGGGATTCTGCATGCAACCAAACTCAGTTTTGAACCTTCCGTGCCATGTGGCAGGCAGGATTCCACCATGGACGAGGATATCGTGAAAAATATGTCGAGGTTTTAGGAATATACTGAGCAGTTGCTTGTATAATACAGTCAGTTACTGCTGCCACACAGTCGTCTATTGATGGCTTACAGACAATGGCGGGATCAAGTTCTGTGAGAGCAGTGAAATAGGGCCAGTTTGCTCGATCCAACTTGCACTGGAGCACACGTGTCAGGTGGCATCGACCAGAGCCAGTCTATCTCAAGATTACAGGAAAATGATCACTGCCTCGTGGATTATTGTCAACCCTCCATGAAAAATAGGAAAATAATGAAGGGGAGCAAATCTAGAGATCAATAGAAGTAAAAGACTGTTTAGGTGCATGAAAATAAGTAAGAGAACCAGTATTTAAAAGAGAAAGGTTGTGATCTGAGAACATACACTTTACAGAGTAACCCTCTCATCAATATCAGTGCCTCCCCAGAGGGTATTATGTCCACTAGGATCAAAAAGGAAGATGGCAACTGTTCAACAAGAGCATCATGCTCTGATTAATCATAGGTCTCTTCAGGAGACAGGTAGAGAAAACAGTGATGGTACAACCCAAGGAAACACAGATGGCTAGTGTCGAGTGGCAAAGTCAGGGTGTGCACTTGCTGATCAACCGACAGTGCCACCCCTTCATGCACTTTTCCATCACACAACCTGTCATTTCTATACAAAGAAAACTGCCAAAAGGTGATTGTATAGACAAGTTTCAGTAATGTTTCCTGTAAGGAAAGATATACAGGATGGTAGGTAGCAATCAGTGCTTGGATAAATTCCAGATTAGAATAAAAACCTTAACCGTTCCATTGTATCAAAGTGGCTATTTTTATTTCTGTGTAGGTGAATTGGGTGGAGAGCCCTTCTGTTTTTGACCATGACTTTTTTCTTTATTTTCTTTAATCAATTGATTGGGCAGGTCTCTGTCTTTGAAAGAAAATTCCAGTGACTGAGGATGTGAACAATTGATCATTTTGCATCTTGAAGCAGGAGAAGAAGATGCACCCAAGGAAATGCCTGTACCCATAACTAAAAAACGTGAATTTTGGGGTTTGCTGGAATGAATGTTAAGGACAGAAATGGGTGTTGATATTGATTCATCAACTTTTTTAACCATGGAGGTCAAATGACTTTTCATATGGTTTGAGAATGGGTTTTTGTTTAAGGAATGGAGAGATCTGTCTGCATGCCCACTGTATAAAAGTGCAGCAGCATACATCCTAGAAGAAGTGGTGGACAATAACTTTTGAGCCTCAGGATAAATAATGTTTCAAATCATCTTCAAAATCTGCATCTTTTTTTCACTGAACTGCTAACACTGGAAACATCCAAGAAGGTTTGGAATGTATGGCCATACCTTGCAATTAAGATAACCTGCCTTGATGGTGGCAGGTGAATACTGTGATGTAAATGTTAAAATGTGGACATTGGTCACCATCATAATTCCATCTTTGCGAGCCGAGATATGCCTCACTGCAGAAACTCCTTGGGTGAAGAAACCAACGACAATCTCTGACTCAGGAATGTTCTTCAAATCCCTCTCTAGAATAACTCCTTGTGACAAATTCAAAGTAGCATGGGACATAACCTCAATTAGTATATCTCCAATCACCTTTGAATGTAAGACTAGTTCACTGTGTTGAGATGTGGATGTTTCCACCAATAATGTACCAGAGAGAAGTGTTTTGACTGATTTTTGAAAGCCAGCAAGTTCATCTAGTCCTTTCTGAATGAAAAAGGGAGACATTTGCCCTGAAGATTTGTCTGAAAGAGAATGTAATATAAGAAATTGAGGTAAAGGGGTTAGAAATCTTGAAGACTGCTGCTCAGAATCTTCAATACGTGTTCACTTACCTATGGATTGTTTTTTCACTATATTATTTAAGTTTCTATTTGGGGGATCCATATTAAAGAAAGAATGTTTTGGTGCCCACTGACCCCACCCACCATTGAGCCCGACAAGGAGACACACTGCAATGCCAAACAAGAACACTGCAGCAATGTCAGGTTTTGTGAACACAATGCACAAACACTAGTATCAGATACAATGTCCATAATACCTGTTGAGAACATCCAACACTGTTACTTGGTTGACCCCTAGCCCAAATGGACAAGCCAAATGATCCTAGGGGGGCCACACCATGTCTGTCCGTCTACAGGAATTCAAGGCCAAAGTGGTATATTAGGGTTGGACCACTCAACTAACAGGATCCTCTCCTCCCCTTCATAGATCACCATGCACGGCAAACATGTGGGTAGATCTTTAGATCCCAGAGGAGGTAAAGTGAAAGAACAGAACCTTCCCTGGGAGATCCTCTCACTACTTACAGCAATCCACACCAAGGGGACAATTTAAGTATACTAACAATTCTTAAATATAAAACTCACCATTACAGGTCCTTGCTGAGCACCAATAGGTAGAGATGCTGTTGGAAGAGGTGTACCCACAGCAACAACCTGCTGTCGAACTTCATGAGGATCTGAGCCACCTAAGTACATACCCAGCGATGGATGACCAGTAGGAGTGGAGGAGCTATACTCCTGACTGCCCATATGTGCATGACCTTCAAAATATTAAAAATGAGAAATGTTTTCAGAATTAAATATTTCAACTAAATGTTAAAAATTATATTTACCTTTTGCAGATATTCTTTAAAAACAGTATATCATAAAATAATAAATAAACAAGAAACAAGTTCCTTAGTGAACTTATAAGATGAATGTATGAACACTTTTAAAATTAACTTTACAATGTAATATTAATCCTTCAGGGAAATAAGTAGAGAAAATCATACGCAAGATCAGCAAAAAGTCAAAAACAGTAAACTACATACATGATATGGAGATCTCTTTTGTACGTAACATTTAAATACAGTAATGTATATACAGGATCTATGGTCTTGTCTATATTCAACGTGATGTTTAAATAACATACTACATATACTAACTGCAATCCTGTCTCAATTCAATATAATGTTTAAAATAATATACTACACACTACAGTCCTGTCTCTATGCAATATAATGTTTAAACATAATATACTACATATAGTAACTACAGTACTGTCTCTATTCAATATAATGTTTAAACACAATATACTACATACAGTAACTACAGTCCTGTCTCTATTTAATATAATGTTTAAACATAATATACTACATATAGTAACTACAGTCCTGTCTCTATTCAATATAACGTTTAAACATAATATACTACATATAGTAACTACAGTCCTGTCTCTATTCAATATAATGTTTAAACATAATATACTACATACAGTAACTACAGTCCTGTCTCTATTCAATATAATGTTTAAACATAATATACTACATACAGTAACTACAGTCCTGTCTCTATTCAATATAATGTTTAAACATAAATACTACATAGAGTAACTACAGTCCTGTCTCTATTCAATATAATGTTTAAACATAATATACTAGATACAGTAACTACAGTCCTGTCTCTATTCAATATAATGTTTAAACATAATATACTACATATAGTAACTACAGTCCTGTCTCTATTCAATATAATGTTTAAACATAATATACTACATATAGTAACTACAGTCCTGTCTCTATTCAATATAATGTTTAAACATAATATACTACATATAGTAACTACAGTCCTGTCTCTATTCAATATATCGTTTAAACATAATATACTACATATAGTAACTACAGTCCTGTCTCTATTCAATATATGTTTAAACATAATATACTACATATAGTAACTAACTACAGTCCTGTCTCTATTCAATATAACGTTGAAACATAATATACTACATACAGTAACTACAGTCCTGTCTCTATTCAATATAATGTTTAAACATAATATACTACATACAGTAACTACAGTCCTGTCTCTATTCAATATAATGTTTAAACATAATATACTACATACAGTAACTACAGTCCTGTCTCTATTCAATATAATGTTTAAACATAATATACTACATATAGTAGCTACAGTCCTGTCTCTATTCAATATAATGTTTAAACATAATATACTACATATAGTAACTACAGTCCTGTCTCTATTCAATATAATGTTTAAACATAATATACTACATACAGTAACTACAGTCCTGTCTCTATTCAATATAATGTTTAAACATAATATACTACATACAGTAACTACAGTCCTGTCTCTATTCAATATAACGTTTAAACATAATATACTACATATAGTAACTACAGTCCTGTCTCTATTCAATATAATGTTTAAACATAATATACTACATACAGTAACTACAGTCCTGTTTCTGTGCAATATAATGTTTAAACATAATATACTACATATAGTAACTACAGTCCTGTCTCTATTCAATATAATGTTTGAACATAATATACTACATATAGTAACTACAGTCCTGTCTCTATTCAATATAATGTTTAAACATAATATACTACATATAGTAGCTACAGTCCTGTCTCTATTCAATATAATTTTTAAACACAATATACTACATATAGTAGCTATAGTACTGTCTCTATTCAATATAATATTTAAACACAATATACTACATATAGTAGCTACAGTCCTGTCTCTATTCAATATAATGTTTAAACATAATATACTACATACAGTAACTACAGACCTGTCTCTATTCAATATAATGTTTAAACATAATATACTACATACAGTAACTACAGACCTGTCTCTATTCAATATAATGTTTAAACATAATATACTACATATAGTAACTACAGTCCTGTCTCTATTCAATATAATGTTTAAACATAATATACTACATACAGTAACTACAGTCCTGTCTCTATTCAATATAATGTTTAAACATAATATACCACAAATAATAACTACAGTCCTGTCTCCATTCAACATGTTTAAGTAATCTATATGCAGAGTCTGAAGTCCTCTATTAAATATTTTTAAAAGTAGATCATAAATTTAAGGATATTAATTTTCCTATGCCAGTTCTTTTGTTATCTTTAATGTAAGAATATGGCTTTAAATACTAATTTGTAACCATTTAACAATAATGATACAGACAACCTTTCTGTTCACCCTTTGCTCCTGCTGTGTTTAGAACAGTCAGAGTATAGTGAGGTGGTAGGGATGCTTTACACATGGCTGTAATAAATGCATCTCTGGGGATGACCATCTCAAGTTGCCCACAGAGGTTGGTGTATGTCTGCATGGTCTTTAAGATATTCTCAGTTGCAGTTTCATCCATGCTGGAAAAAATTATCTTCATTAGGCTAACCTACAATTAACAGTGAAATGACAAATATGCTGCACAACAAATATTAGAAATACTTTTTAACTACCAATTATTGTGGTGTAATTTTAGTGAGTTAAAGAAACAGAATACACTGAATTTACACAAGTTATGTAAGTAGTTGGTAAACCATTTGGAAAAGTAAAGAATCATTGAGAAACACTTCAGCCAATGTGTAAAATCTAAACAAATATATATTTAACTAACAAATCCAAAACTGGGAAGACACTTACTTTTGATGCAAATATTTTTCATAAATATAGAAGTAATTTATTTTTCCAATTCAAGACCATCTTCTACCAACCTACATGTAGTCAGATGTAGGATACTGCCTTACGGCACTTTTCCTAAACTTATTTTATTTTGTCACACCAAAGAGGGAAGAGTAACATGATATATCAAACACACAAATTCCTTTAAAATACTTTGTCTCTATAAAAACAAAACTATAAAGGTATTTCTATGGCAACCAATTCAAAAATATGTTTTCCTATGTATATAAAACACTTAAGTGATCACATGTTTAAAGTCACGATGTTAACCTGTACATGAAACACCATAAGTATTCAATGTCTAAAGTCAAGATGTTAACCTGTACATGAAACACCATAAGTATTCAATGTCTAAAGTCAAGATGTTAACCTGTACATGAAACACCATAAGTATTCAATGTCTAAAGTCAAGGTGTTAACCTGTACAGGAAACACTTAAGTGATCACATGTTTAAAGTCACGATGTTAACCTGTACATGAAACACCATAAGTATTCAATGTCTAAAGTCAAGGTGTTAACTTGAACAGGAAACACCTAAGTGATCAGTGTCTGAAACCAAGATGTTAATCTTCACATGAAAAACTGAAGTGATTAATGTTTGATATAAAGTATGTTTCATGTCCTTTATGTAACTCAACATGTGCTCTTAATATTCCTTAAATGTCATTTTGGTGTAGCTTTAATTAGAGAGTTGGTACATTATCATCACCATGTCGTTAGATTTGTTTTTCAACCACAATTGTTCAAATTCTTTCATAAGCTTCTCACATTAACAGTTTATGGTTAAAATAACAAAAACAACATATTACCCCTATTTGTTACTTATCATATGTTATTCAAGAAAGATCAAACTATACAATATCTAACATGAACTCTTCAGGAAAGCCTCTTCACTGTTTGATAGTTAACATACATTTCATACATTTTTGTGAGAAAAATCAAATTATTTGATAGCCAAAAAACACCAAGAAACACCAGGTTAAATATCTCAATCCCAGAAACATTTATTAACATAAAAAACTATACCTAGCATCTAACAAGAGAGACAGAGCAGCCAGCAATCCACACCAGGTAGAATTTATGAGCTGTTTACATAGTTCTTTGTCACTTTTCACTAATGTGTTACTGGACAGGTTTTGTTGGTCAGAAACTTTCTTCTCCTCTGTAAAGGAGTTTGTTAGATCTCCCTCATCTGTCTTTGTTACTTCTTCTCCATCTACAACCATAGAAATACCTCGCACTACATCTAGAAGACAGGCATAAGCAACAGAAATACCATAGCCATCAGTCACAGCAGGTGGTTCTAATTTCTCCAGGTTCTCAATGCTAGTAGAAAATAAACAATAATTATTTAACACAGAAGCAGCAGCATACATTAAAGCTCTGCACTTCATTTAATCATACACAAAACTATCAACATATTAAATACCATCACAGTGCTTGTTTTATGATATATATTTGTGGTCTTAATTTTAAATGTGAAATATACATCCATTTTTACAAACACATTATATCATCACAGTGCTTGTTTAACTTACTGTGTAGGTTTCAGATGCTGATTTTAAATCTTAGTGCAATTTATACATATACATAGTCACAACTACATTGTAACACCATAATATTTTGCTTAGTTAACTTACTATGTGGGTTTACAAGTGCCTGGAGAAAATATGAGAACAATTGGTAACCACACAGAACGATAAGAGAAAGCAGGCTGAGGTGTAACCCCAGGACCAACAGGCATGCCTGCAACTAGGGCTGGTGGTTGACCCTGGGTCACTGAAACTGGTGGGTTTTGGGAGTTGAAAGTTGACACCTGACTACCAGATGATGGACTAAGAAACAGGCTTTGAATGTAGGACCCAAGAGCATTTACTATGTCTTGTAAAATTTTGGTACTGTGTGGCTTCATGTCATATGATTCACAGAAGGACCTAGAAATAAGGTAACTTTGGTTATTTCATCATAAAAGAATTTATCAAACTGTTTATTACATACAATACAAAATCTATACTCCAAGTAGATTACTTATATGTAGATGCAACAGAATATAAAATGATCTCCTTAAACCTACTGTTTATTACTTCAAGTAGATGTAACAAAATATAAAATGATTTCCTTAGACCTACTGTTTATTACTTCAAGTAGATGTAACAAAATAAAAAATGATTTCCTTAGACCTACTGTTCATTACTTAAAGTATTTGTAATAGAATATAAAATGATTTCCTGAGACCCACTGTTTATAACTTAAAGTAGATCACTTGCATGTAGATGTTAGATAAAATTATCTCCTTAAGCTTACTGTCTATTACATATAACTACATTCCAAATAGTTCACTTTCACATAGCTGTGAAGAACATAAAACTTCAAGTTGACTAATAAGAACACAAAACAAACTGAATACCTAAACCACAAGAATACTCATACTGAAAATCAAAAAAGTTGGGTTGAAACAACATAAGGTGCTTGAAAGTACACCATATTTAAATATTCTGTGCATATATTTAAAAGGTTAAATGTTGGATGTAATAATAGTTTAATGTTAATTGGAATAAATTCTTCATTTAGATTGTTTTTGGAAATAGTCTTGTGCACAACAGATGTTGCACATTACTCGCTAACTCAAGTTTACTGATACAGTACATGGAAGGAAACCAATGAAGAACTAATAGTCTTACTTTAGAAGCTCATGTTGAATACACATCTTATGCAACACCTCAAGTGCCAATGCTCTCTGCCATTGTGGTTTGTCTCCATCCAGGAATTTAACAACCAAAGACAGAAAAATTTCACATTCAGTCACCTGTAAAATAAGATAACATACAATTATCTTTTTATATAAAAGTTACATGTCATAAACTGATGTACAAATAACTGAGAGATAACATTCTTATATCCAGACTATCTGCAGCCATCAAATCACAATGATTAAAGAAATAAAAAAAAAAATTATTACTAAATGAAGAAAAAAAAACTATGTAGGACTGATCACTAAACTTGAAAATTAAGATACTGGTGGAAGTAGAAATATCACTTTAATGACTAATGACCTACTAGCAGGCTAAACTGTCTTGACTCTACATGGCTTTCACACTTTGTCTACTAAAAGCTTGGTATTTGAATAAATTTTCAGTTTTCATCATTATACCTTTCTTTTAGCTAACTTTAAAACATTACTTTTATGACTATTTTACAACAGAGTAACATTGTGGTTCTATTTGTTTTGTCAGAAGATGTGTGAATGTGTAAATAGTGACTTTCACAGTCATAGTTTTGTTCTCATACCAAGAGAAATGTGAATGTGTAAACTGTGACTCTCACACAGATACTTGTTGTTCTTCTTGCTAGAAGTGTCAATGTGTATATGGTGGCTCTTGTGATTATATATTTTGCTTCTTACCAGAAGTAGCTCACATATTTAAACATACCTCCCTTGTTGTTCCCCAGAAGCTCAGTGCACGCCTGAGAAATTACGATGCTAAAAAGTGGGTTTTTGGTACCCATGATAGGCACAGCATAAATGGCCCATTGTGTAGCATAATAAATACTTTGTTTTATTACTTTGGTAAGAGTCCCTCCCCTACATCAAATTATACTATAAAGGATTTTATATCCCCATTGTTCTGAAGGACCATATATCTAAGACTGGCCATTTATTTTGTGTTTTGAATTTTGTGTTCCTGTCCTGTAAAACCAATTCAACCACTTACACTAAGACCCTGCCCCTACCTTAACTATGAATGGGATGGAGTAGAAAAGCTTCTTTCCAAGTACCCCCACCATCTTCTGAGGTTTTCTTTGGAAGATTTCAAACTGAAATACCTACCAGTACTAATTATTCAGTTACAAACAAAGAAATTCTTGGGTCATAAATCTATGTGTTTCTCTTCTTGGAAAGAGATCTGTCTCAATGTGTAAACTGTGGACAACGTATTCAGAAGTTTGTTACAAGAAGTAAACAGCTTATACTTCAAAATCCTTACCATAAAGATGAGATGAACTGAGATATACTGTGAATACACAGACAAAAATTTATTTTAATATTTAGAGTACTAAAATACACTTATAAAATAATTTATATTTTGATTCTAAAAGGACCAAACTCAAATCTATGTATTACTGAAACAGATCTTACCAACATGATGTAATATTTCTGAATAAGGACTGATACAATCCTGAGTAGCCTCATGGTGATGGGAAAAAATGGTTTATCAGAGGCCATCAGTTGCTGGCTAGCCAGCTGAACACCTGGCCGATACTTGATATTTGGAGAAAACAGTTTGATGATCATTGGACATACTCTCTCTTTCAGTAAAAAGCTGAATTCAGAATGCTATTTATAAAGAAAGAGCGTTGGTCAAAAATACCAAACAATGTATTACAGTAACAACTCTATTATCACAAACCAAGAGTGGAGTTCCACTTGATACACCTTAACTATAAAATAATAAAACCTTAATTTCCAGAATATAAAGATAACATAGAAAAATGTGTTAGAACGACATCTGACCACAGTTGAAACTGCTAACCTGTAAAACAGTCATATGTTAACACATATCAAACTTGTGTTTATACTGGGACCTTTATACTAAATTTACTTTAACTATCAGTGATGGTGGACTTCATAAATATCACAGACATACAAGGTTAACAGACAAAAACGTTTTTTATTTGCTAACAACAATTTAAAAGGTAATATTTTTAACACTAACATTTTAAAAGGTAAATAAAATATTAATTCATACCAAATAATTTATAATACAGCAAACTACACAAAGAAATGAATACAAACAAACTGACTTTAAAACATGGATAAAACAATGTTTCATAAACAATAAAGATAAATTTGTATGGACCAATAAACAAAAAAGGTTGAAAAGAAACAACATACATGTCTAAAATAGTTTAAGCCAATAAAATGTTAGGTAATATAGAAAAAAAGACCATAACTTAACATGTTACTGGACTTTGTTGCCACGGGTATATTTTACTGCACGATACAAGGTTTTAGTCCAACATTACTTTTTGTTTATGTTATATCAATAAGTATAGTATAAAATCTAATAATCCATACTTTAATAGTATATGTTTTAAATTCTTAATTTTATAAGGTAATAGTTTTAAAAAATCTAAAATTGCCCCTAGTGTAACACATGTGGAATATTTTCTTTAGGCATGTTCTCTTCATTATTCTATTGACCACCATTCCAATAAGCACAAAAATAAGTGTAAATTACTTCCTATAAAACTTTCACTGCTCAGACAAATCATAATTTTTACAGCTTGAATTTTTTTTTTTTTTTCGTTACAGAGCTATCAAATAAAAAATCAGACCCCTATTGCCACACACTTGTCATATCTGTTTCAGGATTTGGTAACAGCTCTATCTGGGTAATGTAATTTGATAGTATAACATGAGCTCCACCTTCCATCAAGTGATTTATGAATTATAATAACATGAAAAGTAGTAGTTAACATGGCTGAAAGGGTAATAAAACAATACAATTTAATTATAAATAGACTGTATACTGTTACAAGATCAAAGATATTTAATAAAACAAATATAGTTACATGTTACAACATGAAATCATTCTAGAAATAAATAAAGGGTAACTTAGATTTCTTCCATTTTCTTTTGTTGCTGGTTAAGAAGCTTGATAAATGGAGTTAGGGTAGAAAAATAATAAAACATGCAGTTTCACTGAAAACAAACATTTGAAAAGTACTTATGAGGTTTCAGAGACTACACAAATGAAGTTTGATGTTTTTGAGATGAAGAAAACTATCTTAAATCTTAATATGAAACCCACTTTTCACATGGACCAGTTGAAACAAATACTCAATGTATTCACTGACATTTTTTTTTTAGTTTATTAAAATACTTCACTAAAAATATAATCTTTTGTATATGAAAGATTTGTAATGTGTACTGGAAATCTGTCAAATGTTGTAAAGACATACATACAACTTTAAGTGTTAGTAATATCAAAACTAGAAAATGTTAAAAGGAGCAGAAAGAGATCACAAGATCAGCCAAAATGACCAAGCCTGTGTGTGTTGAGAAAGTTAACACAATTTGTGTATCTGAGTACTAAATGACCAAGCCTGTGTGTGTTGAGAAAGTTAACACAATTTGTGTATCTGAGTACTAAATGACCAAGCCTGTGTGTGTTGAGAAAGTTAACACAATTTCTGTATCTCAGTACTAAATGACCAAGCCTGTGTGTGCTGAGAAAGTTAACACAATTTGTGTATCTGAGTACTAAATGACCAAGCCTGTGTGTGTTGAGAAAGTTAACACAATTTATGTATCCGAGTACTAAATGACCAAGCCTGTGTGTGTTGAGAAAGTTAACACAATTTGTGTATCTGA
The DNA here is from genome assembly GCF_004210375.1 of Tachypleus tridentatus. Lineage (NCBI taxonomy): Eukaryota > Metazoa > Arthropoda > Merostomata > Xiphosura > Limulidae > Tachypleus > Tachypleus tridentatus. The sequence continues at coordinate 107,292,808 of NC_134831.1, forward strand.
GTACTAAATGACCAAGCCTGTGTGTGTTGAGAAAGTTAACACAATTTATGTATCCGAGTACTAAATGACCAAGCCTGTGTGTGTTGAGAAAGTTAACACAATTTATGTATCTGAGTACTAAATGACCAAGCCTGTGTGTGTTGAGAAAGTTAACACAATTTGTGTATCTGAGTACTAAATGACCAAGCCTGTGTGTGTTGAGAAAGTTAACACAATTTATGTATCCGAGTACTAAATGACCAAGCCTGTGTGTGTTGAGAAAGTTAACACAATTTATGTATCTGAGTACTAAATGACCAAGCCTGTGTGTGCTGAGAAAGTTAACACAATTTGTGTATCCGAGTACTAAATGACCAAGCCTGTGTGTGTTGAGAAAGTTAAAATAATTTGTGTATCTGAGTACTAAATGACCAAGCCTGTGTGTGTTGAGAAAGTTAACACAATTTCTGTATCTCAGTACTAAATGACCAAGCCTGTGTGTGCTGAGAAAGTTAACACAATTTGTGTATCTGAGTACTAAATGACCAAGCCTGTGTGTGTTGAGAAAGTTAAAATAATTTGTGTATCTGAGTACTAAATGACCAAGCCTGTGTGTGCTGAGAAAGTTAACACAATTTGTGTATCTGAGTACTAAATGACCAAGCCTGTGTGTGTTGAGAAAGTTAAAATAATTTGTGTATCTGAGTACTAAATGACCAAGCCTGTGTGTGTTGAGAAAGTTAACACAATTTCTGTATCTCAGTACTAAATGACCAAGCCTGTGTGTGCTGAGAAAGTTAACACAATTTGTGTATCTGAGTACTAAATGACCAAGCCTGTGTGTGTTGAGAAAGTTAAAATAATTTGTGTATCTGAGTACTAAATGACCAAGCCTGTGTGTGTTGAGAAAATTAACACAATTTGTGTATCTGAGTACTAAATGACCAAGCCTGTGTGTGTTGAGAAAGTTAAAACAATTTGTGTATCTGAGTACTAAATGACCAAGCCTATGTGTGTTGAGAAAGTTAAAACAATTTGTGTATCTGAGTACTAAATGACCAAGCCTGTGTGTGTTGAGAAAGTTAAAATAATTTGTGTATCTGAGTACTAAATGACCAAGCCTGTGTGTGTTGAGAAAGTTAACACAATTTCTGTATCTCAGTACTAAATGACCAAGCCTGTGTGTGCTGAGAAAGTTAACACAATTTGTGTATCTGAGTACTAAATGACCAAGCCTGTGTGTGTTGAGAAAGTTAAAATAATTTGTGTATCTGAGTACTAAATGACCAAGCCTGTGTGTGTTGAGAAAATTAACACAATTTGTGTATCTGAGTACTAAATGACCAAGCCTATGTGTGTTGAGAAAGTTAAAACAATTTGTGTATCTGAGTACTAAATGACCAAGCCTGTGTGTGTTGAGAAAGTTAAAACAATTTGTGTATCTGAGTACTAAATGACCAAGCCTATGTGTGTTGAGAAAGTTAAAACAATTTGTGTATATGAGTACTAAATGACTTCCAAATTAAGTTTAAAAATACTTTTATTCATCTCAGATATGTCAACTTTTAATTACATAATCTTTAAAACCTACCAAATAAATCTGGAATTATTTTTAAGCAATACATTGTAATCTATCTGTTACTTTCTCCACCCTAACTTTATGTAACTTTTTGTCACTTTGACTGACCTAGTAACCATCAAAAATCATTGAATATACAAGATCATTTAATGTAAGAGTTATTATTTAGTTCATTTAGTGATTTAATATTTAATAATTATTTAGTTTTCATAACAAATGTGTTAAAATTAATTATTTTAATGGCAACTGTTATGACAAATTTCATTACATAACTTGATGAAAGTTGTACATCATGTGTGTGGTTCAACTGTTTTAAATTGATGTCACATAACTCAAACCTTCTGTATTTTTCTTGTTGCCTTAAGTAAGTATTCTTATATCATGGCACACCATAGTTTGTAGACAACTCTAGGCCTCAGTTGGGCTTTTGTTTGTTTGTTTGTGTGTCTGTATGTCTGTCTACAGACTGAGAGAGAATAAGAGGCAATTAAGTTAGCATAAGATATGTGAAATCCAGTCAGAAAACATTAACTTAGTAAAAGTAATGTTAAACTAAGTAATTGTTAGGTTTGCCCTGATAGGCAATATTTTAATTAAATTTCACAAATCAACAGAGATAAGTAGAATAACCTGTCTTGTCAAAGGGTGTTCTAAAGGTAATTGTACCAGCCTGTGTGAAAAAAGGATACAACTATTTAAAAATCTGGATATAGCAAATTAAACTCAGACTGTGCAGTAAAAAACAGAGCAGACAAAAATAATTCATCTTGGCAACTCGATTCTAAAGTCACTGAATTAATTTGTCTAGACTCTTGATGTAAAGAAGAATTATTTAAAGCTCTGTATAGAACTGCAGTAACCCATAGGGTAATGTAGGTAAACTTATTATTAATTATATTGTGATGGCAGAAGAAAAAGTAGAGAATTATTTAAAGTTTTAGACACACTGATCATAATCAATAGTGTAACAAGTTTTTGTACATATGTTTGACTTATTTTGTTTATATATTATTTTTAAAATAAGTGGTGGATTGTGTGCTGACTATTTATTATTCAAATTTATTGCCAACAAGTCACAGACACCTACTATAAAAGTGTCCAGCTCACATATACATAGAAACCTTATATGAAATAAATCTAAATTGCCTTTTTTTCTAGAATTACTTCAGCTAGTAATATGAAACTACACTGGTTTATCCTAAATAGCTTTACACTCATAACATTATACATCAATACTACATTGGTTTATCCTAAATAGCTTTACACTCATAACATTATACATCAATACTACATTGTTTTATCCTAAATAGCTTTACACTCATAACATTATACATCAATACTACATTGGTTTATCCTAAATAGCTTTACACTCATAACATTATACATCAATACTACATTGGTTTATCCTAAATAGCTTATAACATTATACATCAATACTATATTGGTTTATCCTAAATAGCTTTACACTCATAACATTATACATCAATACTACATTGGTTTATCCTAAATAGCTTTACACTCATAACATTATACATCAATACTACATTGGTTTATCCTAAATAGCTTTACACTCATAACATTATACATCAATTTATATGTAAATTTTGTTGTTTTATTGCCCTTAGAACTCTGAATAATTACCATTTGTGTTATTATAAGTTGTAAATCACTTTCTGTACATGCAGCTCACGTTACGCTATCAAATGAAATTACTCAAAAGTTACTGAAAAGTGTGCTTCATTAATATAATTTATTATATTATGATTATTTATTTTACCTAATCCAACATTAACTAACATTAAAAAAAATTCAGTTTTTACATTTTAGTTACTTTCATAATAATGAATAAATAATACACATGAAAGACAAGAAAATGAAACTCACCTGGATTCTTTGTTTGTTAATGTGAAAGAAGCATACAGTGTTTTATAACTATCACAATTTCTATAGCTTTCTAACTATGCAACAAAAGCCATTAACTTAATCTCAGTTTGTTGATGTATTTTCAATGGGAATAAAGTTTAAACTGAAAGAGACATTGACACTTCTCTTTACAGAAAACAATTTAACAAATGGCATTTTGATAGATGAAAACATTGGCTTTCTATTCTTTATAAATAATATAGTATTGAACATCAGAGAACTATTGGTAATTTCCAAAAGAAGATATGACAGGTGGGTGTGGCAAGAGGGATCTGGTTGTTTATTTCATGGCTCTATAACCAAATAAGATTGAAAACTATGAAAATTATGCTTTACCATAGTGATGAGACAATTACAATAAGCAAATTATGTTAAATTTCATACTTCTTGAAAGAGTAGTAAATAAATTAGAGAAGACGAGATGCCTAGATAGCAAATGTGACAATTCTCAAACCAAGGAAAAATTTCATATTTTTTGAAAATATTGCTTTATAAAAATAAAAAGTTAAAACTTGTATAATATCCAAATATGGATTATCAGCTATACATTTAAGGTACAGTCATTGATATACCATGAAAGAAAAGTAGTTTAATAAATTTTTAATGTAACTCACTAAAACCTCATGACATATACAGAATATATATATATCCATGGAGGAAGGTTAATAGTAATAAAAAAATCGTAATATAAAAATTCACTAGTCACTTATGTAATATAAATAAAGGGCAATAATTCAGTATTTTCCTGGACTCTTATAATTAAAAGATCATAATTTAACATCCCACTACGTTCGTGTAGTAGAAAAGATAATTTAAAATCCAACTAGTATTTTATAAAATAGAAATAGAGGATCACAACTTGACATTTAACTGGATATCTGATTGTAGAAATAAAGTATCACATCTTAATGTTTCACTGGATATTTGATAATAGAAATTAAGGATCACAACTTGACATTTAACTGGATATCTGATCATAGAAATAAAGCATCACATCTTAATGTTTCACTGGATATTTGATAATAGAAATAGAGGATCACAACTTGACATTTAACTGGATATCTGATTGTAGAAATAAAGTATCACATCTTAATGTTTCACTGGATATTTGATAATAGAAATAGAGGATCACAACTTGACATTTAACTGGATATCTGATTGTAGAAATAAAGTATCACATCTTGATGTTTCACTGGATATTAGATAATAGAAATTAAGGATCACAACTTGACATTTAACTGGATATCTGATCGTAGAAATAAAGTATCACATCTTAATGTTTCACTGGATATTTGATAATAGAAATAGAGGATCACAACTTGACATTTAACTGGATATCTGATCATAGAAATAAAGTATCACATCTTAATGTTTCACTGGATATTTGATAATAGAAATAGAGGATCACAACTTGACATTTAACTGGATATCTGATCATAGAAATAAAGTATCACATCTTAATGTTTCACTGGATATTTGATAATAGAAATAGAGGATCACAACTTGACATTTAACTGGATATCTGATCATAGAAATAAAGTATCACATCTTAATGTTTCACTGGATATTTGATAATAGAAATAAAGAATCATAATTTAATGATGCAGAAGAGAAATTCCATGATTGCTTCTCTTAAAGTAAAGTGTCCAGAAATGGTGACAATCCAAGTTAGAATCCAATCATCAACATCACCACTATTTGAGAATACACTGTGGTTCCTGGACTAGTTATGAACCACAGTGTGTAATATTGTGGGAAAAGAAAACTGAAGTGCACTAAAAGTTTATGTAAAGATCTCAAATATTTCTTCAAAATGGGTTTAATAATAACAGTATATAATACATAACATATGACAATCAAAAGTCAGGAATGTTAAGTTACATTACTTTAAGTATGCTGTATTGTATTCAAAATAACACTGTTTTATTTCAAAACGTAGATACTGTTATGCACTCACTTTCATCCTATTCAAAACATCCCATTTTGTTAATGTATTAATAACTTGTTGAATGTCTGACAATATATCAGAACTATTTTTACATTGCAAATATTTCATAAATTGAGCTATAAAGTAAAATAAAGATTAACAGTTTGAACAGTCATTTATGATGAACATTCAATTTCCTTGAGCTGCCATTTTTACATGCACCTTCAACAAGTATTTTTTTATAATTCCAGTAGGCATACATCAAAGTAGATATTTTATATTACTGAACCTGTTATATTGTGTTAGAACAAATGACTCACAATTTACTTTAAGTTTTTATACACGGTTCTGTGAGTCAACTATCAAGTCCAAAATACTCTCTTTCAAACCAGTATAATAAAATACAGTATAAACTGAATAATGTAATAATAATAAATATACTATTATGATAATTTATTTCACTTTAAACAAAGCTAAATATTGAACATCAATTTCTAAACTGTTTTTTTTATGATGTTGTCCATTCACAATACCAAAAGTTCAAATGAAGACAAAAATACAAAACCTATAACTCAACATCTTTCAAAAGATGTACCTTTCTTCATCAGAGATAGACTGCTAATACACCTTGCCCCTGAAGAAGAATACACCTTTTGAAGGCATTCTATTATTTAATATGGTTTGTTGTAACATGCAACTTCATTAGTTTAATAGTGAGATAACACTGTGATCAAACCAACAAAAAGAAAGTTTTATCTTTTATGCATTACTAACCTTCAAAAATGTTTCTGGAAAGGATATAAGTATCGATTCCAATAATTCCAAACCAAATGTTCGTGTCATTTCTGTCAATCCAATTAACCAATATGGTTGGTCAGCATTCACTAGCTGTACAAGGTCCTAGACAAGAAAGCAGACAACCTGATCAGTTCATGTTATACACCATATTCAAAAGATCAATTTTAATATATGAAAACATTACCTTGTGTTAATAACAATGTTAGACACCAAAATATAAAAACACAAAGGAATATCAAACATCCTGTTGAAATGTGTTGTTGTTTCATAACTGTATCCATACAGAACATCACTGAAGTCAAAAGGTATAGGATTTACTATGAAATAATCATAACTGTTCATAAATTATGTAACATCATCTGCAAACATATCTGAAGAAACAGTAACATAAAGTGTATTTAAAAGTTAACAATCATTACCAATAAAATATTTAATATAATTAAAAACAAGATGCTTCAACATGTGAAAAAACAAAGTAAATGAAAGAAACTGTGAGAAAGTGTCAGAAGAAAATGTGTGATTGAAGAGGACACACAAATGTGTCAAACCTAATATCAGAAATGTTTTTCACTACTTGCTGTATATGTTCTTTTATCATTATTAGATAAAAATACCTGAAATAACAGAAAAGCATCAGCAGCACAAGGCCTTAATGACTTTGGTGGAATTCTACTTCCAACTTTCAGTTCTTCCACATTTAGTTCTGCTACACGATCTAAACAACAAAAGTAGAGATAATTACCTTGTACAGTTGAGATATCACTAGTGTAGTTCAAACAACCTCACTAAAACAAATAAATTCACATACACCTTACTGGCTGAGATTTAAATAAGGTACAACAAGAATAGTAGACACAATACAACTAAGACAAACAAATTCACATACACCTTACTGACTGAGATATAAATAAGGTACAACGAGAATAGTAGACACAATTCAACTAAGACAAACAAATTCACATACACCTTACTGACTGAGATTTAAATAAGGTACAACGAGAATAGTAGACACAATACAACTAGGACAAACAAATTCACATACACCTTACTGACTGAGATTTAAATAAGGTACAACAAGAATAGTAGACACAATACAACTAGGACAAACAAATTCACATACACCTTACTGACTGAGATTTAACTGTCAAATCACCAGCACAGTTCAAGCAATCTTACTATAAAAACTTCACATTTATTTTTTAATATTTTAAACAGCTTGCCTGGCTAAATAATTCACAAGAATAAATTAGAATAATCAATGCTTCTTAATAAACATAGGATCACTGTTTAAGTAAAAATATATATCAAAACACCATATATGTAGCATACACTCCAACCACAATATGAAGTATACACTTTTCCTTTTAACTTGCTTTTGTTAAGATGTATGGACTTCCTTGAAACTGGTATAAATCAGCAAAGATGAGAGAAAGTTTCACATCTATTCCTCTATACTGAAACAGCTGAATAAGCTTTGACTGATGTATAATGTGTAGCTCAAACAACTTATTCCATCCTCCCTAACTTATTACAGAAATACATTTCATTCTAGAGATAAAGGTAGCACATGATATATGTAAATATAATAAAATATCTAATGCTTATTTCTGATCTATAATGTTCCTATCACAAACATTAGGTTCACATATATTTTTACTGGCATTATGATTCTCAAGCTTTTTACCATAATATCAAATACTTGCACTATACCTTCATTTGGCAGAGAATCTTCTGTCTGTAGTCTCTCAAACACTACGGCCACTAATTGCCGTACTGTCGCAGAGGCTGTGTTGTTCGTAGTACTGTTTTTGGTGAAATGCAATCGAAAACACAGAACCAAAGCCTGAAACAGATAGAAACAGCTGTTTTAAATTTGATTATTAATATATTTGAACATAAGTCATATTTTATCAAATTATGAATTTGTGGTTTCTAAGTTATTATGTATTTAACTAAAGAACAGAAACACAGGAAACTTGTGCTGATAACTCTGACATCATTACATAACTGTAGTTAAAACAACTTAATCCATTATCATTATGCACTTCAAATAACCACAATTGTTGAATATAACTGTGGCATAACATTATTTGACATTTTCTACTTACAAGTAACTTAATTTTTGTATTTTATACAGTAACTTGCATTTGGCTGTAAACAATGAATAAACAGAATTAGAAAAAAATTGTAATAAAACTGACAAATTTAAAGTAAGTTATATTGAGATTAATAAACATTTACCAACAGTTTTGTGCAAATCATATGAAGACCAACAATTTAACATTTTTCGGACATAGAAGGTGTCACTGGTATCTTCTGATTTGTTCTTTATTACAAAGTTAGTACTTAACAAAACAGATGCTGGAAAAACACGTAGCTACAAAACATCTTAACAGAAATTAATTAAAACCTCATAACCTGAGCATTTTTCAAAGGTGGGTCTTTCTTTATACTCTCGAAGAAGAAAGTACTCAGGTTATAGGGTTTTTAACAAAACAGCATGAAACTTTGGACAAACTTACATACTTCTATATATATATATATATATTGTTAATCAGAAAATTTCATTTTTACATTTCAAGCAAGTTTCAACTTAACTGATATTCTGTACATATTTCTTTTAATAATTTATTTTATACAGTTGCAGCAATAACCACTTGCAGCTATATATCATAAAAAGAAAGAGATGGAATAAGATTTATCAATGACTTAGGATTTCACTTTCTAAACTTATATCATCATTAATCTTGTGAGACTAACAATATTATTGGTTGAAATTAATTTGTATTCAATGAATACAGCTTATTTTCAATGAACAACATCTTGTCATCACCTACCTCAACTAATAAATGTAACTATGCTTTCATGGTGTATTGTTATAGAAAAATATTCCTAGAGTTCTCAAACAGGTATAATTTAACACAAAAATTATTTTCAGGCACAAAAAGAACATGTGATGAAACTATAAATATATTCTCAAATCTGTGGTTTGTTCCAAAACTTTCTAAGCATCCAACTGTATACCTTGATGCTGATTTCAAAAACATAATCAGAATTTGTCCATCACCTCTAGATGTTGAGTTATTGTAATTGATATCTCACTATTTTATCAGCACTGTATGAAATACCTTGCAATAATCTCAGTATAATTTACTTATGCTGCAAAATTAAGTTTACTTTGACAGTTTAATGGATAAAAGGCATACATATTTTGACAACTTCAAACACTGACAGTATTGTACTGAGATAATATAGTATTTGTATGTTGTTTGATCTCAATATAATTGTAGAGAACTGCACCACTTTTGCCTCAGCGAGTGGCATCTGAGAAAGAGGTGTCTTACTCCTCCACTTTTATGCCTCATCTCCCCGCTCACTTTGTCCAACAGGGAATCACAAAACCATCACATGCTCAGTTTGCTAGAAAACTTGATTAGGCATAAAAGTGGAGGAGTAAGACACTTCTTTCTCAGATGCCACTCGCTAACAGTCAAAACTAGTTCTGTCTTCCTGTCTGCCATGTATTGACCCAATGCATCAGATAATCTAAATCTCCCTGTAAGTCTGCAGCATCTTTAATAGTTACTCACCTCGAAAATCTCAATGTCATCTGTAAACTTTAATACTTTAATGGTCATTCCAGTGTCAATATCGTTAATATAAATCACAAACAGCAGAGGATCCAACACATCATTTGTAGCTGTGATCCATTCAGATCTAACTCCATTTATTACTATCTGCTTTCTACTTTCCAGCAAATTTTCTATCAAATTTAACATTTCCTCCACACTAAAATATTTAATTTTTATAACAAGCATTTTGTGAGGTACCTTATGAAATGTTTTAATGGTAAACCAAATCCCCTGTATTTCCATCATCAATTCTTGTGGTGACATCCTCAAGAAAATGTCAGAAACAAGATATTATCTGATTGAACCCATGTTGCTTTTTTGGAACCATATAAAACTGCTTTAAGTGACTAACTATCCAATGCATCTTTAATCATATTTTTCACAGAATGGTGTAAGACTAACACAGGCCTGCAAATGTAAACTTCATAAAAGTTTATTTGGTTTAAATCTTTAATTTTCTTTAATTCATCTATTAAAGATTTTCAACATTCTTTTCTTTCTATCATGTAAAAATTTTTTTACAAATAGTTAAGAAAGAAACTCTTCAATCAAATTATTATTTCACTAACCAGAATGAATATTTTTTTATCATGTTTGAGTTCTAGAATGATAGATAAGACTTTCCAATCATGACTGGTCTAGAGAAATCTATAGCTACTGTATGTCAACATTTTACACATAACAAAATGTAACCCAATTTCACTGAAAATGATTCACTTATGTAACAGTACAGATTACAGTTTGAGAAAGAACTCCATGTGATGCAGAAAAATGGATACTTTCGAATAAATCATATACGAATTACTGAGGAACATGTAAAAACTTTAGAGTCGATAACACCCTCACAGTCCTATGTAATTAAATATTTACTATTCCTAGACACTGATGACTAAAAACTATCCAAAGAAAATTAACTAATTTATAATTACAGTTAGAAAGTGTTATATGGTACAATCATGACATCAAATAACGTTCAACTTACAATAAATGTGACAACAAAACTAACATTACCTATATAAACTTCAATAGCTAGTCCTTACCTTAGCTAAAACTTCTCCTTGAACAATCTGATTTGTAGATAGAGCTAAAGTGACAGTTTGGAGGACTTTCAACTCTTCTGTGCCACTCTCCATTAAGTTCCACAAACAAGAAATCAGGTTGGTGGATGCCATCTGTTGATAAACAACCCATCAAAATATAATTTTAATAATAAAAGACACACACTACAGTAAGACAAGTAATAAACCACCCTAAAATAAACTACACACTACAGTATGATAAGTAATAAACCACCCTACAGTAAACTACACACTACAGTAAGACAAGTAATAAACCACCCTACAGTAAACTACACACAAAGTATGATAAGTAATAAACCACCCTGCAGTAAACTACACACTACAGTAAGACAAGTAATAAACCACCCTACAGTAAACTACACACAAAGTATGATAAGTAATAAACCACCCTACAGTAAACTACACACTACAGTAAGACAAGTAATAAACCACCTTGTGGTAAACTATATTAAAACATCCTCCAGTAAACTAAACACTACAGTATATAAAGTATTAAACCACAATAAAACAAACTACACATAACAGTCAGACAAGTAATAAACCACCCTACAGTAAACTACACACTACAGTATGACAAGTAATAAACCACACTACAGTAAACTACACACTACAGTATGATAAGTAATAAACCACCCTACAGTAAACTACACATAACAGTCAGACAAGTAATAAACCACCCTACAGTAAACTACACACTACAGTATGATAAGTAATAAACCACCCTACAGTAAACTACACACTACAGTAAGACAAGTAATAAACCACCCTACAATAAACTACACATAACAGTCAGACAAGTAATAAACCACCCTACAGTAAACTACACACTACAGTAAGACAAATAATAAACCACACTACAGTAAACTACACACTACAGTATGACAAGTAATAAACCACACTACAGTAAACTACACACTACAGTAAGACAAGTAATAAACCACCCTACAGTAAACTACACACTACAGTAAGACAAGTAATAAACCACCCTACAGTAAACTACACACTACAGTATGATAAGTAATAAACCACCCTACAGTAAACTACACACTACAGTAAGACAAGTAATAAACCACCCTACAATAAACTACACACTACAGTAAGACAAGTAATAAACCACCCTACAGTAAACTACACACTACAGTAAGACAAGTAATAAACCACCCTACAGTAAACTACACACTACAGTAAGACAAGTAATAAACCACCCTACAGTAAACTACACACTACAGTAAGACAAGTAATAAACCACCCTACAGTAAACTACACACTACAGTAAGACAAGTAATAAACCACCCTACAGTAAACTACACACTACAGTAAGACAAGTAATAAACCACCCTACAGTAAACTACACACTACAGTAAGACAAGTAATAAACCACCCTACAGTAAACTACACACTACAGTAAGACAAGTAATAAACCACCCTACAGTAAACTACACACTACAGTAAGACAAGTAATAAACCACCCTACAGTAAACTACACACTACAGTAAGACAAGTAATAAACCACCCTACAGTAAACTACACACTACAGTAAGACAAGTAATAAACCATCCTACAGTAAACTACACACTACAGTAAGACAAGTAATAAACCACCCTACAGTAAACTACACACTACAGTAAGACAAGTAATAAACCACCCTACAATAAACTACACACTACAGTAAGACAAGTAATAAACCACCCTACAGTAAACTACACACTACAGTAAGACAAGTAATAAACCACCCTACAATAAACTACACACTACAGTAAGACAAGTAATAAACCACCCTACAGTAAACTACACACTACAGTAAAACAAGTAATAAACCACCCTACAATAAACTACACACTACAGTAAGACAAGTAATAAACCACCCTACAATAAACTACACACCACAGTAAGACAAGTAATAAACCACCCTACAGTAAACTACACACTACAGTAAGACAAGTAATAAACCACCCTACAGTAAACTACACACTACAGTAAAACAAGTAATAAACCACCCTACAATAAACTACACACTACAGTATGATAAGTAATAAACCACCCTACAGTAAACTATATTAAAACATCCTCCAGTAAACTAAACACTACAGTACAAAAAGTATTAAAATATCCTCCAGTAAACCAAACACTACGGTACAATAAATGTTAAAACATCCTACAGTAAACTAAACACTACAGTACAATAAATATTGAACCATCCTAAACACTACAATACAATAAGCATTAAAACACCCTACAGTACAAGTATTAAACCACCTCACAGTCAACTAAACACTACAGTACAATAAGTATAAAACCATCTTACAGTAAACTAAATACTACAGTACAATAGATATTAAACCACCCTACAATAAACTACACACAACAGTATAAGTAATACACCACCTTATGGTAAACTACACACTAGAGTACAATAAATATTAAAACATGCTACAGTAAACTAAACATAAGAGTACAATAAGTATTAAAACATCCTCCAGTAAACTAAACACTACAGTACAATAAATATTAAAACATGCTACAGTAAACTAAACACTACAGTACAATAAGTATTAAAACATCCTCCAGTAAACTAAACACTACAGTACAATAAATATTAAAACATGCTACAGTAAACTAAACATAAGAGTACAATAAGTATTAAAACATCCTCCAGTAAACTAAACACTACAGTACAATAAATATTAAAACATGCTACAGTAAACTAAACACTACAGTACAATAAGTATTAAAACATCCTCCAGTAAACTAAACACTACAGTACAATAAGCATTAAAACAAACTACCCTAAAATACACATTACAGTACAATAAGTATTAAACAACCTTACAGTAAACTATGCACTACAGTAAAATAAGTATTAAAACAAACTCCCCTAAAATACACATTACAGTACAATAAGTATTACATCACCTTACGGTAAACTACACACTACAATACCCCACATGGCATGCATTATACAATAATATAAACATGACATTATGTTACACTATACTTTCCTTGTCACTTAATGCCTTATTTTATAAAATCGTCTGATTTTGTGTTGAATAATAATATATTTACTTTGATAATAGGCTGACCAAAAACATTATAGTGTCAAAACTAAGCTGACCAAAAACATTATAGTGTCAAAACTAATAAATTTTGAAAGTTAACGTGTGTGTGTTCAACTAAAACTTCTATTTTAATTCACACACTGGCAATCTTATCAATGTTACTGTATGATTTACATTTTACAGTAATTTGTGTAAATAATCTAAAGCAACAGTTCTACAATTCCCTTTATACTAAAGTAAGGAGAAGATTGTATAACAATTTACTTTATGCTAAGCTGAAGAAATAGTTTCAAAAATTTTCATTAAATTGAACTAAAGTAACAAAGACTACAACAATTACCATTTACTTAAAGTAATAAAGACTCTACAACAATTACCATTAACTTAAAGTAACATAGACTCTACAACAATTACCATTAACTTAAAGTAACAAAGACTACAACAATTACCATTAACTTAAAGTAACATAGACTCTACAACAATTACCATTAACTTAAAGTAACAAAGACTACAACAATTACCATTTACTCAAACTCATGCAACATGCACCAAAGACTACAACATTTATCAGTAACTTAAACTATACTAACAAAGACTCTACAACAATTACCATTAACTTAAAGTAATAAAGACTCTACAACAATTACCATTAACTTAAAGTAATAAAGACTCTACAACAATTACTATTAGGGAGGTAGGTAGGTATTTCATGTCTATTGGCATCAAAGCTACTAGGCTACCTGTGCCAAATAAGATGTAGTAGACTATAACGGTATATGGAACTTAAGGTAGAAATATGTAAAATATGTAATATTAGGACATACCAGGAAGACTGAAGCATTAAGTTCAACTTGCTGTCAGTCACCTGAAGTTGGCTTTTTCAGTCCTAAATTCAGGTCAAAATAAAAATGTGTAAACGAAATCATGCTAAAATAGTATATAGTCCAAAAAAGACCTTAAATTAAGTTAAAAAGACCAATGGCTCTTAAAAATATAAAAACATGAGTGAGGTGGCCAGTTATCACCCATGACATTCGCTAACATCAAGGGCAAACCTACCTTAAAAATATGTTTAAAATGGTGGTGTCATCCTTGGTTATAATAACGGCATGATAATAAAATATGTATGATTGTGACCTGAATGCCACACAGACCACATATTGGTGCATCAGTACCAGATAAAAGGAAGTGATGAGTTAAAAAACTGTGACCAATGTGTAGCCAAAACAACTTCTTCTCTTCAATCTTTACAAAAACAAAATGAACAAAGCTGAAGAAAGCTTGATTTGAAAAAGCTTATTATTTTGTTGCTCACTCCAGGTCAACTGCCAACTGGTGTACAGTCGAGTTTTGATAATTGGACCATAGTCCATATATGGAACAGGAGTGATAGTGATAGAGTCAGAGCAGATGTACTTTGCCACTCTGTCAGCTACCTCATTCCCACGAATACCAACATGACCTGGTATTCAAAACAAACTGGCCCATCTCTCTCTATCATCTATCTTGCATTGAATTATATTAAAACTATGCAATAGAAATGGCATACAATTCAGCAGTGAATACAGAAACTGTAGACAGGATTCTGTGTGCTACAACCGAACAGTAACAAACCATGGCAGAGCCTACAGAGTCACCTAATTTTGAATCTTCTGTATATACAGGAATGGATGGATCGTTTGAAAGATGTTCAGCAAAGAAAGATTGATATTTCCAATCAGGAGTACCGATCTTCCTCAGATGAATCAAAGATAGGTCACAGCTGGGGATAGTAATTAGCCATGGTGGAAGAGGCCAATCTGTTGATGCTGCTATGCTATTCAAAGATAGGTCCAATTTTTTTTATTGTGCCAAGATATGAAGGCTGAAAAGAACAATGGCAAATTTTCTATTACAAAAAAAGTGTGGCCCACTGAGGATGGAAAACACAACCTCAAGTAGGATGCTGTGGTAAAGAGCAAAGTTTGGAAGTATACATAAGAGACAGTTGCAAACAAGGAATATACAGAGGGGGTTCATGGGACTCCACATACAAACTTTGGACTGGAGAAGTTCAAAAAGCCCCAGAGCAAAGCCGAAGCCCCTGATGGTGGATAAGATCCAACATTTTCAGTGCCGAGGTTCTGGCAGAACCATAAACCCACAGTCAAGTTTGGATCGGATAAGGGCACAATAAATTTCAAGCAAGGAGAATCAATCTGCTCCCCAAGAGGTAGAAGAGAAAACACAAAGTTGCTTTATATGGGAAATAAAGTTTAATTTACAGTCAAATATAAGATCTAAGAACTTTGCCCCCGGGACGACCTGAAGTGCATCATCAACAATACAAAGTTCTGGATCTGGATGAATACCCCATTGGCAGCAGAAATGTACACAAACAGTTTCAGGGAGAGAAAGTTGAAAATCATTTGCTGTGGTCCACTTAAATGTATGATTGACTGCAGTTTGTAGCTGCCACTCAATAAACCTCATTTTTGACGACTGACATGAGATGTGAAAGTCATTGACAAAAAGACCATTTGCAACTGTAGGGGGTAGCTGTTCACTGACAGCATTAATCTTTATAATGAAAAGTGTGCTACTTAGAACACAGCTCTGAGGGACTCCAAGTTCCTGTGGGAAAAAATGGGACAGTGTTGAGCCCACATAGACCTGGAATCAGTGGTTTATTAAAAAATGCTTAATAAAAAGTGGCAAATTGCCACGCAATCTGTATGAGTTTTGCAAGATACCATATCTCCATGTTGTATCATAAGCTTTCTCTAAATAAAAAAAAATAGAAACAAGATGTTGTCACTTCAAAAAAGCTTCTCTGACTGATGTTTCAAGGCAAATTAAGTGATCTATCATGGAGCATTGTCTTCTCAGAACCCACACTGAGTGGGTGAGAGAAGGTTGTTTGATTCAAGAAACCAAACAAGATGAGCATTAATCATCCTCTCTAAGATCTTACTGAGACAACTAGTCAAAGCAATTGGATAGTAATTCAAAGGAATCTTTGTATCCTTCCCAGGTTTAAGAATAGGGAGTACAACAGCTTGGCACCAAGCATCAGGAAAGACACTCTCCTGCTATATCTGGTTAAAGACAGCTAGGAAAATAGTAAGAGAGGTAGGAGAAAGGTGGTGTAGCTTCTCATAATGTATATCATCAGGTCTAACTGATGTATTGCCAAACCGATGAAGTACATGTTTGAGTTCCACCAGTGTAAGAGGGCAATTGTAGTCATAAGGATGATCAGCCAAAAAGGAAATAGACAAATGTTCAACTCATGTTTTAATAGCTAAGATGGAAGGGGATGAGTTTGAAGAGCTAGATACATGAGAAAAACATTCCCCAAAAGTACTGGCTAAGTTCTGAGCATCAGCAACTTCGTGGCCATTGAATATTAAGATAGAGAGGGGGGCTGTAGTATACCATCCACTCACCTTCAGGATGTTGTCCCATATGACTTTTGAACTGATGGTTGAAGAAATGCTGGAGGTGTATTTAATCCAAGATTCCTTCTAGCTTTGATGTCAAACTTGTAAAGCCTGTGCATAGGCTTGCTGAAATGCAGTGTGGTTTGAAAGCATGGTATATCTACAAAATTCATCCCAAGCACATTTCTAAGCTTTTCATGTTATAGAACAATCAGAGTTCCACCAAGGGTGGGGATGTCGTGGGAAAGATGTTGAGGTTTTGGGGATGCACTGAGCAGCTGCTTGGACAATACAGTTAGTTACTGCTGCTACACAATCGTCTATCAATGATTTACATAAGATGGCAGGATCAAGTTCTGAAAGAGCAGTGAAAGAGGACCAGTTGGCCTGGACCAACTTCCCCTGAGGCACATGGGTCACATGGCACTGACCATGGCCAATCTTTCTTAATATGATAAGAAAATGATCACTACTCCGTAGATTGATTCAACCTCCTAAGAAAAGCAAGTGAAATGCGAAGGAGAGCAGATAGAAAGATCTGTAGCAGTAAATGACTGACTGGATCCATGAAAATAAGTGAAAGAGCCAGTATTGAAGAGAGACAGGTTGTGATTCAGGAGCATGTGCTCTATAGCACGACCCCTCACATCAATACTAGAACCACCCCAGAGGTGATTATGCCCATTAAGATCCTCCAAAATTAAAAAGGGCATCAAGGTCTGATGGATGATAATTTTTTCCAGGGGTACGGTACAGAGAGCAAACAGTGATGGTACGACCCAAGGAGATATGGATGGTTACAGCCTCCAAGGACGTATTCAATGACAAGGACCAGGTAGGCACATGTTGATCAACCTGCTACTTCCCCATGTCCTTGTCCTAAACATGACCTGTCATTTTGGTATAAGGAGTATTGTCGAACTGTGACTGTATTAGTAGGTTTTAAAAATGTTTCTTGTAAAGAAAGACATTTGTATGATAAAAGTCAATCAAATCCTTGATGTCATTCACATTTGATTGAAAACCTCATCAGTTCTATTGGATTAGCATGACCATTCTTATTTATTTTGGAGGAGTATATGGCAAGAAGACCTTCTGTTTGCAACCATGCTTTTTGTTTTGTTTTTTACTGGATGTGGGTCAGTCACTCTAGTGATCCTGTTCTGAATCGAGAAGGCAGGTCAATGTTTGTAGACATACATTTTAGTGATTAAGGACATGAACAAATGGTTTAATTTTTGGGGTGTCAAGAGAGGAAGATCCCATGGAAACACCTGGGCTTGAACAAGGTGAAGTTGAGCAATGACTGAAAGATGTGATAGGGCAGAGACAGAAGTAGATACTGATTCGTGAACTTCGTTGATTTTGGAGGGTGCTAGATTAAGATGAGCTGTTAAGGATTCTGTATAAGGCACGGAAAGGTCTGTCTGGACTCCTACTGTACTAGTGGAACAGCATAAGTCCAAGATGGAATTGGGAATAGTAATTTCCAAGCCTCTGGGTAAGTAATATTGTGAACTGTCTTTGGACATAATTCTTTCTCTTCTACCTATTTAGGGCAAGAAGTAAAATAGGAAGGATGTGGACCATTACATTTAATACAATGCAGTTCTAGTTGGCATTCAAAAGCATCATGGGCACATGTCAAGGAACTATGGCAAGATGTTTTTGAATAACCAAATTGTTGACAATGAAAACATCTAACAGAGTTAGAAATATAAGGCCATACCTTACAATTCAAATATCCTGCCTTGATTGTGGAAGGAGATGATATTGTAAATGTTAATATTAGAACATTTGTCGGCTCCATAATTCCGTCTCTATGAGTAAAAATTCAGCGCACGGCTGTGACACCTTGGCTGGTGAAACCTGCGAGGATCTCTGACACAGGAATGGTCTTTAAGTCTCCCTGAACTATAACTCCTCTGGAAGAATTCATTTCTTGATTTCAAGAGGAGTTTGGAATGTTGGAATAAAGATGTTTCCACTAAAATGTCCCCAGACTGATTTTTTTATTGATTTAGGAGAGTCAGCAAGCCCTTCTAAACCCTTCTTAATAAAAAATGAAAACATCTGCCCTAAGGGTTTTTCAGTTAAAGAATGTATAATTATAAATCACGGGACAGATTCAAGTTGTGAATTTGGTTGTACATAGTCATCAATGCGAGGTCGTTTGCCAGTAGTGGGATTTTTCTCCATGTTGTCATGCTTGTTTATTTTTTCATTAGAGGGGGTAATCATAATGAAAAAAGAATATTTTGGTGCCTACTGACCCCACCCACCCTGGAGCCCAATGAGGGGAAGCAATACAGTGCCATATAAAGTCACTGCAGTGATGCCAGGGTTACATTATCACTATACCCAAACACCAGTATCAGATATAATGTCCACTACACCTGTTAAGGGGTCATCCTACACTGGCACTCAGTTCACCCTGGCCCAAATGGACTAACCAATTGATCTTGGGGGGCACCCAAGACCACGTGTCTACAGGAATTCAAGGCCAAAGTGCTGTGTTGGAGTTGGACCCCTCAGCCACCAAGATCCTCCCCTTCACGGGTCACTATGCACGGCAAACACGCAGGTGGCTGTTTCAATCCCAGAGGAGGTAAACCGAAAGTACAGAACCTTCTCTTGGAGGTCCTTCACCACATACAGGAATCAACAGCAAGGGGCAATTACCATTACAATTAACTTAAACTAAAGTGACAAAGAGTCTACAAGAATTATCATTAGTTTAAATTAAAGTAACAAAGATTCTACAACATTTCTCATCAACTGAAATTAAAGTGATAAACATTCCACAACAATTACCATTAACTTAAACTAAAGTAAGAAAGACTCTACAACATTTATTTTTAACTTACACTAAAGTAACAAAGACTATACAACAAGTATCATTAACTTACATTAAAGTGATAATGATTCTACATCTATCATTAGGTTAAACTAAAGAAAGACATAACATTTATCACTAACTTAAACTAAATTAACAAAGACTCTACAACATTTATTATTAACTTAAAGTGACAAAGATTCTACAATAATTATCATTAATTGAAATTAAAGTGATAAAGATCCTGCAACATTTATCATTAACTTAAAGTAACAAAGACTTTACAACAATTACCATTAGTTTTAAACTAAAGTAGCAAAGACTCTACAACATTTATCATTAACTTAAACTACAGTAACAAAGACTCTACAACAATTACTATTAACTTAAATTGTATCATACACTCCACAGCAATTATCACCAGCTAACCTAACACGGCAATGGTTCTACAACTATTTTAATGAGGCTAACAACTAATATTTACATTAATTTTGTTTAAGGCAAAATTATCAAATTTCTATGTCTTAAAAAAGTGCCCTTTTAAATAAATGTGTAACATTATCTATTAAATTGTCACAAAAGAAGAATACAGCAAATACAAAGCTTTTCTTACTGAAGAAACAGCTTCATGGGTAATCAGTCTTTGGATAGCTGTCAAACAAATTTGAACAATTTTGGGGTTTCTGGTATCACAACCCAAGAAAAATGGTTCAAGGATCTCAGGACTTTCTGACAGAAGAGCTGTTATATTGAAAAAAAAAAAAGTATTACTCATTCTTATATGTGTTTATGATTTGAAATCTTATTCTGTGTGTGTTCTGTTTATATAATGAAGTATAATTTTGTATTTTTGATGTTTACTATTATTCTATTTTGTATCAACTTTTCATTTACAGGAGTCTACAGTTCATGTTTCATGGAATGCACATTTTCATTTTATGTGTATAAAGCATTTTAATAAACACAAATACAAACTAATAAGCCCCCAATTTGATTTTTATTCCACAGGCAGAACCAAAGGAAAGTACTAACAAATAACTGCTTGAATATTATACAGTTATCTAAGCTTTGTATCATACAAAAATTTTATATAAAAAACTCCAATGACACATTATGGAAAAATGTTTAAAACTTATAGAAACCAGTAAAATGACAATTACAATTTCTTATACTTTAAAAAATTGTTATCTCACACTACAATAAAACCTTTCTTCAATTTTACTAATTAAAATTTATTGTAAAAACAAAGGTAAATACATTTTACAATGTCCAATATAATTATAATTATTTGTGCTCAATGAAAAACAACATAAGTCATTCTTCAACATAATTAACAGGTTATGGACATTTCACCATACAAATAAATTTGCAATTACTGTTAGATTTATATTTCTTTCCCATGTAATTTCTACAGTCTCTGTATGTACAATATGTGCACATTTCATGTCAGCAATTATATGCTCAAGCTATTACCATTCAGTACACATTTAATCTCTTTGTTTTTAATTTCCACATTCTATTACAGGCAGCTAGATTCTCTACAATAACTATACAAACACAAGTTCTTCACAGTCATTAGATGTTCACATGTGGGCTATTTAAAATTATTAAACATTTATGTGGACTCACAGTCACAAAACATTTACATTCAAATGTACATAAAACACATGTACACAGAAACACATAACAATCTGTACATTCAAATATATGTCTACACAAATAAAGTTACCTAAACGAAGGTCATCATGTTTTGTTGAAGCATTCCTCACTTTAACAATACCAGACTCTGCTGCCTGTTAAAACAAAGTAACAGATGGTCAATAAATTTAACCTCTCAACTTTTACTTCTTAAAAATGGAGTCAGTAACATATTCATATCAAAAATATATTTCCTAAATTTCAAGAAATATCATAAACCATATATTTTCACTGAAGAAGAAACATTTAGAAAATGTTGTAGTAAATCATTACATAAAATAAACTTTCGAAATTTTAATTTTTTGTTGTAAATAAATATATGAAACTGGTCTGTTCTCCACCAACAAAATAAATAAAACATTATTCATCAATAAGTATATGAAACTTGTCTGTTCTACACTAACAAAATAAATAAAACATTCTTCATCAATAAATATATAAAACTTGTCTGTTCTACACTAACAGAATAAATAAAACATTCTTCATTAATAAATATATGAAACTTGTCTGTTCTACACTAACAAAATAAATAAAACATTCTTCATTAATAAATATATGAAACTTGTCTGTTCTACAGTAAAAAAATAAATAAAACATTCTTCATTAATAAATATATGAAACTTGTCTGTTCTACACTAACAAAATAAATAAAACATTCTTCATTAATAAATATATGAAACTTGTCTGTTCTACACTACCAAAATAAATAAAACATTCTTCATCAATAAATATATGAAACTTGTCTGTTCTACACTACCAAAATAAATAAAACATTCTTCATTAATAAATATATGAAACTTGTCTGTTCTACACTAACAAAATAAATAAAACATTCTTCATTAATAAATATATGAAACTTGTCTGTTCTACACTACCAAAATAAATAAAACATTCTTCATCAATAAATATATGAAACTTGTCTGTTCTACAGTAAAAAAATAAATAAAACATTCTTCATTAATAAATATATGAAACTTGTCTGTTCTACACTAACAGAATAAATAAAACATTCTTCATTAATAAATATATGAAACTTGTCTGTTCTACACTACCAAAATAAATAAAACATTCTTCATCAATAAATATATGAAACTTGTCTGTTCTACACTACCAAAATAAATAAAACATTCTTCATTAATAAATATATGAAACTTGTCTGTTCTACACTAACAAAATAAATAAAACATTCTTCATTAATAAATATATGAAACTTGTCTGTTCTACACTACCAAAATAAATAAAACATTCTTCATCAATAAATATATGAAACTTGTCTGTTCTACAGTAAAAAATAAATAAAACATTCTTCATTAATAAATATATGAAACTTGTCTGTTCTACACTAACAGAATAAATAAAACATTCTTCATTAATAAATATATGAAACTTGTCTGTTCTACACTAACAAAATAAATAAAACATTCTTCATCAATAAATATATGAAACTTGTCTGTTCTACATGAACAGAATAAATAAAACATTCTTCATTAATAAATATATGAAACTTGTCTGTTCTACACTAACAGAATAAATAAAACATTCTTCATTAATAAATATATGAAACTTGTCTGTTCTACACTAACAGAATAAATAAAACATTCTTCATTAATAAATATATGAAACTTGTCTGTTCTACACTAACAGAATAAATAAAACATTCTTCATTAATAAATATATGAAACTTGTCTGTTCTACACTAACAGAATAAATAAAACATTCTTCATTAATAAATATATGAAACTTGTCTGTTTTGCACTAACAGAATAAATAAAACATTCTTCATTAATAAACATATGTAACTTGTCTGTTCTACACTAACAGAATAAATAAAACATTCTTCATTAATAAATATATGAAACTTGTCTGTTCTACACTACCAAAATAAATAACACATTCTTCATTAATAATTGACATCTAACTACAACTACAGATTCTTAATGATGTACCATGGCTCCCTCTATGCTATACATACAACTTGGTGTTTAGTAATGTAGCATGGGTTCTTATTTACAACACAGTTCAGTGATATAACATGACTTACTATTAACCATACCATCAGTGCATAGTGATATAACATGGATTCCTATTAACTACACACATATAAGGAGTTAATGATGCAGCATGTCTTTCTATAAACTACACATCACATCAGTGTCTTTTATAAACTACACATCAGTACTTAATAATGCTACATGCCTTTATTTAGCTATGTATTAGTGCTTAGTGACCTATCATAGCTTCCTATAAACTACACATCAGTACTTAATGATGCAGCATGTCTTTCTATAAACTACACATCAGTACTTAATGATGCAGCATGTCTTTTTATAAACTACACATCAGTACTTAATGATGCTACATGCCTTTATTTATCTATGTATTAGTGCTTAGTGACCTATCATAGCTTCCTATAAACTACACATCAGTACTTAATGATGCAGCATGTCTTTCTATAAACTACACATCAGTACTTAATGATGCAGCATGTCTTTCTATAAACTACACATCAGTACTTAATGATGCAGCATGTCTTTCTATAAACTACACATTAGTACTTAATGATGCAGCATGTCTTTCTATAAACTTCACATTAGTACTTAATGATGCAGCATGTCTTTCTATAAACTACACATCAGTACTTAATGATGCTGCATGCCTTTATTTAGCTATGTATTAGTGCTTAGTGACCTATCATAACTTCCTATAAACTACACATCAGTACTTAATGATGCAGCATGTCTTTCTATAAACTACACATCAATGCCTAATCTGGAGAATGTTTCCCCATTAACTACACACACACACATTAGTGCCTAGTGATGCAACATAGCTTCCTATAACCTACATATGAGTAGCTAGTGATATAGCATGGGTTCCTATTAACTACATATGCCAGTGCCTAGTGATGTAGCATGGGTTCTTAATAACGACATACACCAGTGCCTAGTGATGTAGCATGGGTTCCTATTAACTACATACACCAGTGCCTAGAGATGTAGCATGCTTCCTATTAATTACACATATCAGTGCAAAGTGATAAAGTGTGGGTTCCTATTAATTACACAGATATCAGTGCCTAGTGATATAGTGTGGGTTCCTATTAACTACAATATACCAGTGCCTAGTGATGTGGCATGCTCCCTATTAACTACATATGTATCAGCACCTAGTAAAATAGCATGTTTCTATTACCTACAAGAGTGATTAGTAATCTAACATAATCTCTCTTAAGAAAAGTTAAAAGTTTTTCTTATAATAAAACTGTATTTCCATAAGGTACTTACTCTCATTCAAAACTATCATCTTCTTTACCCTTTAATCATCACCGGAAAATAATTTACTAATGTTTATACACTCCACCATATTCATGCTATTTCCAAACGTATGTAACACGTACATAGTAATGCACCACATAGTAATGCACCACAAACATAGTGATGCACTACAAACATGTATGTAACACACACATAGTGATGCACTACAAACATGTATGTAACACACACATAGTAATGCACCACAAACATAGTGATGCACTACAAACATGTATGTAACACACACATAGTGATGCACTACAAACATGTATGTAACACACACATAGTGATGCACCACCTAAACTGAAGCAGCTATCTCCCTCTGCTATTCCAACTAAATCTTCACTTTCAAGAATTGACAAGAACACCAGCAATGTGTAGAGAGGGTTAGAAAAGGTAAGCATCTATGAGAAATACATTTTCAGTGCAAGAAAACTTTTAACTTTCAAGATAGTCTCACCTCTTCTCATACAAACTACAAAAATGGAGGGGCCAACAGAGGCACACAAAAATCAAACTATGCAGAAAGCAACTGCTCATAATGAAAGGGTTTGATCTGTGATTAAAACATAGCACACTTGTGGGTTACCACACTACTTTTGGAACAGGTAAAACATAGCACACTTGTGGGTTACCACACTACTTTTGAAACAGGTAAAACATAGCACACTTGTGGGTTACCACACTACTTTTGGAACAGGTATGTTCTTAGCCCTGAAAGAAGAGAGCTAATCTGATACAGGCAGAAAAAAAAACAAAAAAACAATGTACACAAATGTGATTTGTTCTGAGAGGTGCAATCTCTAGTAAAATATAAATAATATTAGTTATGTAGATTGACAGCCTTAAGTAAGCATATGAGGTTCCATAACTCTTCCTCATTATTAGGAAATTAAGGATGAAAACAAATTGTCAACATACTAAGTACAGAATGTGAACTGAGTTACAAATACCCATCAACCCCAATCGTAAGTAACACAGGATGAAACTGTCAGAATTACTAAGAGGAAGCAAGCTTTTGGCCAAAACCAGATAAACTCATAAAATAACCAAGTTGTACAGCAAACCAAACCCAGCTTAAACTAAACTGTGAGAACAGAGTAACATCTGTAACCAATATTATGAGCAAAATCATAACTCATTCAACTGTGAGTGAGGAGAGAAGACATCCTACATCTGGAATTAAGGGGAGGACATAGAACATTCACCAAATTATAAGAACAGTGTATGTACATCCTGTTGTTAGTACTGCAAGGCAGACAGTCTCTCAAACTCAAATATAGGAACAATAAAAGAACCTCCTGCAACTGGAATTATTGGGAGAACAAGGAACATTCACTGAATTATAAGGACAGTGTATGTACATCATATTGTTAGTATTACAGGGCAGACAAAGTCTCCCAAACTTAACTATAGGAATAACAAAAGAACCTCCTGCAACTGGAATTATTGGGAGAACAAGGAACATTCACTGAATTATAAGGACAGTGTATGTACATCATATTGTTAGTATTACAGGGCAGACAAAGTCTCCCAAACTTAACTATAGGAATAACAAAAGAACCTCCTGCAACTGGAATTATGGGGAGAACAAGGAACATTCACTGAATTGTAAGGACAGTGTATGTACATCATATTGTTAGTATTACAGGGCAGACAAAGTCTCCCAAACTTAACTATAGGAATAACAAAAGAACCTCCTGCAACTGGAATTAATGAGATTTTCTACTGTACACAACCATACGAACAGGGCCGTTATATCCTGAACTCGAGATTATGAGGAGGATCTTACGTAGACTGGAACTGTTCCAATCAAAATCTATCAACTTGGCAAAAAGCATTCAGGAGAAATAAAAGGAAGGGACTAGCTGTTTCCTCTTCTCATTGAATGTATAATCATGTGTAGGTATGATTAACTAAATTCTAAACCCTCTCAGATAAAAGCTTCCATTAGCCGTCATCCCAACAACGGAGAAATGAGAAGTTGTAAGAATTCTTGTGCTCCACTGGAAGAAAAAGGGAGAGTAAATGTGGTGGGGAGTCTGGAAGAACGACATCCTGGAGAAAGTACAATGGGTGTTTGTCATTCCCTATTCTGAAAAGCAGACCAATGCCAATTTATTCAATCAAAAAGACAGAAGAAATGGATAGAAATTCCCTGCTGCTCTAATAATGAAGTCTACTAGTGACAGCCCATCACAGAGTGAAATCTCATTATCAGTGGTCAAACAAGGTTTACTGAAAACAAAAACAGAAATGAAAGATAGTAGTAAGACTTACCTCAGTCAAAGATAAACAGAAGTGTGTGTAGAACTGCTATTGGAAGAAGACAATATCCACCAGAGGAATATACAGCTAAATCATGCAGATAATGGGCAACAAAGGTATTGAGAGTAGTCCACATTCCAGCCTTGACAATCTCCTTCATCAAATGGTGAAAGTAAGAAGCAACATATACAGTGATATGATGAATATTATGAGAAGAAATGCTGGGAGATGGTCTCCTACCATAGATAAGTCTGAATACACCAGCCTAACAAGTCAACAAACCCAACCAGTTAACATGACAAGAGACAGATCACAGGAAACAGAAGGGTTCCAAGAAATGTTAGGAACATGAACTCAGAAAACAGGAATAATGTTCCATGTAATATAATAATAAAAAAGCAGATCATGATCAAAAAGGAGTTCCAGTTGCAGATGGAAGTTAAGGAAATAGATAGGAAAGCCAAACAGTCTTCACAGGAAGCAAAAGTCAAAGGGAGGAAGGACCATCAGGATGTAGTATGACATAAGAGGAATGGTAGAGGAAATGGGTAACAGGAAAAGTAAAAATACCTGACTGATGACATCTAAAAGCAAGGAGGAAATGGAAACAGGTCTTGAGGGAAAAAACAGGAGATGGAACATGAAGACAAAGATTCAACGGGAAGACAAGAAAGGCATAAAGGGCTATACTGTTGTGAGATCCAAACAAAAACAAACAAGGAATGTGGAGAAAACATGACATGAAAAGAGAGGGAAATGACAGGGGATAGCTAAACCTAGAAAAATGAAGTTGTTTGATAAGACCATCTGATAGCTAGATACAGCTGGAGTGAGCAAACCTTTGCCAAACAACTAGATGAAAAATTAGGAAAGATAAGAAATGGAAAGATGGAAGGACAGAAGTCACAACAAAAATACCAAAAACAGAAGGTTCACCATCACCTTTTATAAATGAACATGGAAGAAGATCTTATGAATTGGGAAAGGAACAAAGCAACACATGGAATCAAGTCCCTGAGCTGAAACAAAGGATCTGATAATAGCCATGCGAAGACTGCATGGTGATAACTGGATTAACAATATCCTACAAAGGTTAAAGCAGTAGAGACCTAAAACAGAGGTGAAAGTAGGGGTAATTGTACAAGTAAAAGTCAGACAGTGAGAACAATGGTTGTGCCTGTCATTAGGAAGCCAGCAGTAGGACAAGACACGGAGTGGTTTGGTATACAGATAGACATCTGGAGAGGAGTCAAATAAGCCAGTAACCACAGATGTGAAGATTCCTTCAATTTGGATAGAAGAGCAACACCTCCAGAGTTAGCAAATGAGAAAGAGAGACCAAAGGGAATAAAGGTTAGTGTTCTAGCTGGTGGCAAAAAAAGTATATGAGGTGTCCCCAGCTGAGAACATGCCCACAAAATGATGTGTGGATCAAAGGACCACTCAATAAGGAGAATCTTGTTGGGAGAAGATATTCAATCCTCCATCAGATTCATAGAGACAGGAAAAAGGCAAACTAAGACCACAATGTGGTCACTGTTGGCCCAGAATGAGATCCAAGATCTGAAAACACAGAAACTTGGAATTGGTATTACCTGGCTCTGTGGTATAAGTGACCACTGTCAAAATATCAAAATACACTATAACCACCATTACAATAACACTCATAACAAAGGAAGTGGGGCAAAGCTCAATGAACTGCTAAAGATTTGAGAATGATAATATGAAAAGAAGACTCCTTGACTGATCAAAGACCAGAAATCTCCTGCGAGTCAAGGTGAGAACCCCAACCCTCTAAAGATGAATCCATAAACAGACGTAAAATCCAGATGACGTGAACTAAGCAGTATCCCTCACAGTGGTCTGGTCTCTGTCTAATTACTAAGCCAGGACTCTGAGGAGATTTTACACTAATCTAAGAGTGTCCACCTAAAGAAATGCATATGAGCATGACTCAGGAGAATGAGAGCTTCCAAGCAAGCCCACATCCCTAAATAGATTATTTTGAGCTGTAAGAAACATGAGGTGAAGAAAGTGTGAACTGCTTGATCAGAGGGTGAGAAGCAGAAGGCTTAGCTTGAAAAAAAAGAAACCCCTCAAATGAAATGGATAAGAGAGTGGACTTCCCATCAGGAATCTGAGCCTGCTGTTTCCTTTAGGAGTGTGATATCTACACCACCATCATCAGGCATCTGAGCCTGCTGTTTCCTTTAGAGTGTGATATCTACACCACCATCATCAGGCATCTGAGCCTGCTGTTTCCTTTAGGAGTGTAATATCTACACCACCGTCATCAGGAATCTGAGCCTGCTGTTTCCTTTAGGAGTGTAATATCTACACCACCATCATCAGGAATCTGAGCCTGCTGTTTCCTTTAGAAGTGTAATATCTACACCACCGTCATCAGAAATCTGAGCCTGCTGTTTCCTTTAAGAGTGTAATATCTACACCACCGTCATCAGGAATCTGAGCCTGCTGTTTCCTTTAGGAGTGTGATATATACACCACTGTCATCAGGAATCTGAGCCTGCTGTTTCCTTTAGGAGTGTGATATATACACCACTGTCATCAGGAATCTGAGCCTGCTGTTTCCTTTAGGAGTAAAGGAGTGATGAAAAGCAAGAAGGAGCCAGTCATTCATAGAAAGAAGAGTTCAAAGCTCATAGAGCAAAGATGTCAGGCAAGATTATCACACAAAACACTTAAAGAGTCAAGATTAGACCAGACAGAAGGGCCCTTAACTGGAGAATTCGACTCAGAGCAATAATTAATTATTGACAAAGCAGGCACTGTAGAGAAAAACTCTGAATTGTAGAGATTTCTAAAGTCATAAATCTATGAAAAACAAAAGCCAAAGCAAAGCTAGGGCCTATGAAAAAGAAAGAAGCGAGTATATCAGTGATGTAACAAAGTAAAAGAAAAAGTCTCACAATGATGAAAACTAGGATGATGATGCATACAGTTACAGTTATGAAAAAAATTATTCAGAAAGACCAATGAATTACATATACTGATGATGTAAAATGGACAATGTATCTAAATATACTAGGTTAACAAAGTACTATACAGTTCCAAATAATACTGAGATCCTCAATAATGGTACAGGGTGGAAAATGGAAGTTTTTATTTATTTCCTTCATACTTCATGTCACATGATCTGGGAGGTTGGCTATCAAAATACAAGGGATCAAAAAAGTTACACTTTTTTAAACTGAATCTTTTCTGATAATAAAATAAACAAGCTGTAATGTTAATTTTAACAACCATCCAAGCAACTGGCTAGTTACAGACTGGTAGCCTGCCAGTTTCCCTTACATCCAGTGGAAACACTTCTGCTCCAAGTTTCAAATAGGCCAAAGAATATAAGCTGCTTTACGACACAGCTCTCAACAGATCACAGAGTGCTATAATTATACAGCCTGGCCCACACTTGCTTGACTTGCAATGAGTAACATTAGCAATATTCTCTTGTGAATTTGCTGGGGAAGCAAGATAGCCAAGACTGCTCTCAAGTAAGTAAGTGATATTGGCAAACTTCCCTACCTTGTCAGCCAAAATTTAATAATCATACAGTCCCAAATAAGTATTGTACAGGGTGGAAAAGAAAAATTCCTGAAGATTAATAATTGTACATATATTTATTTAGAACTCTATAGTACTTGTGAATATCAAACAGACAAACTATCTAAATTTATCTAGTCAACAAAGTATGAAATGTTAACAAATGTGCAAAGTCATAAAAATTACCTAGGTGACCATTAATAATCAATAACTAACTTACAATTCCTCTAAAGTAATGCAGACAACAAAGGACACCTTATTCTTACACTAATGAAAATTAGGATACAACTAGTAATATGTAACTTGCAAACAATCAAAACATACCTTGTTAAAGTACTTATTCATAATGAACTACCAAACCCACAAAATTTACTGAGCTTACAAAGTATGTAATATTAAAGAACAATTAATTTTACCTAAAACAAAAATTAATATTCAACTTCTAACTTACAATTCACCTAAAGTAATTTCGACGACAAAGAACACATAAATATACAGGGTGTTCGGAAAGTCACTGTGCAGTTTTGTAATCATACTTTATTCAGTATAATATTTCAAGCCAGCAAGTGATAACTGTGTTTAGAAACAAAATAAGGATCCAAGCATGTATTGATGCCAACAAGGGTCACTTTCAACATTGTTTATAATTGTCATTCATATTTACCTCCTGTATTCTATATTGAAACATGTCTGTTAATAAATATATAAGTGCACAGTGACTTTCCAAACACCCTGTATAACTTACTAAAGACTGAGCACTGATGAAACAAAATACTTACCTCTATCATGTGAAAATAATTTCAAATCCATACAAAGGGCATCTGAGCAATGCCTACCATAGGTATATGACCCAAATGTCAAGTACACATGTTGAAATACTAATCATGGATCCCCTGGAAGAACTAGAAGCAATAAAAAGGAGAAGTATAATTTCCCAACCAAAGTGAATGATGTGTCAGAATGGAAAACTCCTGAAGTGATGAATGATGTGTCAGAATGGAAACTCCTGAAGTGATGATGAGTGTGGCAGACCAATAAAAAGAAAGAGTCTAAACTCTCTCTTATCACTGATTATATTTTCCTCAGAAATGTAGTCACATTGAAAAGAAAAGGAAATTGCCAGCCAAACACAAACTTAACTCCCTACAAATTAAGTACATCCTCTGCAAATAAGATCAAACCCAATTCCTTGAAAGTCATGTTAGCAGCATTTTTGACAGAAATTTCTGTAGTCAATATATTTCTTTTAATTCAGTAACAAGAAATGCAAAACAAAATTGGCAAGATAATTGAATGCAAACACAGTAAAATAAAACTGTGGAAACACAAATAACTGAGAAGCATGTTCATAACTGGTAGCCAAATGTAAATAAAAGGGTGTGAACAATGCTATGCCAATTTATAAAGTGACTGTAAGTAGGAACAGTAGAATTTTGCTAGCTGCATCAATATTGGACACACATTAATAATGGTGGTGAGTTGTCACAAGTCATGTACATGTTCAAAAATGGCATGAAACTGATGGGGTATAAAGACTGGTGTGGTATTTGCAAAAATTTAAACAATGCTTAGGATGCAGAATAATACAGAGATAGCTTTGTCTGATAGAAGGTACAGAAGATATTAAATAACTACATAGCATGGTCTCAGCAAAACACATTACTATGCTTTAAAACATTACTGATGAATGAAGCAGTCTTCTTTCTCCAATTAAAATAATATTTGTCAGAAAGTTATAATACAGTAAACCAGTCTCAGACAGGATAATACACAATGCAAAATTTGATACTACCATACACCATACTGACAATGACAGCCCATTTAAAGACTAAAGCTCAACTATTTTTGTTCATTTGTGAATTTTACGTTTCTTACTCTTATCTTTTATTAATATACACTAAGAGACCATCAGTAAGTGTTATTTCATATTAGGTCTACCACACACAATTAGCAAGAACTTTTTATCAGTACAAAATACTGTTAGCTATATTAGTTCAGCCATGCATATTTTTAAGATTTTTCAATGCACATTCAAAGAATACCACATTTTAATGAGCAAACCTCTTTTAGTGGTGGATGTTTCTTTCGAGATTCATTTGATAAGAGTCTTAGATCATTCTGTAAATTCTCCAACAACTTCTTTTCACCAGATGTCCTTTCTCTTGAAGTCATTCCAACAGGTGTAGCTGATGTCTAGGTTTAACTGATCAAAACAGATGTGGCTGATGTCCAGATTTAGATGGTCCTACCAGGTGTGGCTGATGTCCAGGTTTAACTAATCACAACAGATGTGGCTGATATCCAGATTTAACTGATCCAAACAGCTGTAACAGATAACCAGACTTTACTAATTCCAATAGGTGTGAATCATAACCAGAGTTACCGCTTAAACAAACTCCTGATATAATTTAAAATAACAGATGTCTAATATTTCTTTTCACCTATTTAAGACACCCTTTGGAGGGAAAAAAAAGGAAAATTATTAAAAATTTTCAATCACTTTTCTGCATATTAAGTAAGTAATTTCATAAGACCATAATGAATCATAATTGATGATTCTATAAAGTTTTCAGCAAAATATGTTATCACGTTGCTAATGTCAAATTATGAAACTACCACACTCAAAAAATAAATTCTATATTCAGAATTGAAAAATAAAATACTTCAAAACCTTTATACATTAATAGCCTTTTTTGTAATGGTCAATAACTTAGATAAGCAACACTACAATTAACACTTCTGTATAGAAGAATTTAAATTACATGCCCCAAAACACAGCACGTGTCATGGTCAATTACACTTTGAAACATCTTCATTTTCATGAACTTCAAAATTGCCAATGGAAAAATAATTCTATAAAAAAATTTAACTGGAACATAGCCAGTCTTTTTCAAGTTTTAAAGTTGTGTCCTTTTATCCTATTATCTTAGTATATTCAGAGTACAATACAAAGAAATTAAAGTTTGTGTAATCAATCCACAAAAATATCTTGAAACATTCAATGATGTTTCACCTTACAATTATTTTCCCAAGAATAAAGTCAGAGAGTTTAACAGTATTCCACACAAGAACCACTTTTTACAGATATTTATCTCTTTGGACTTGAAACCAACATATCTATAAAGATACTTTAAAATTATTAAACCTTTTCTTCACTTTCTACAACACAATCAGTCTTTCTCCAACCTTTATAGTTTCTGTGGCACTTTGTCAACAACTCTATGGAAATCTGAGAAAACCAAATTCATCCCTTTTAATCATCCAGATAACAAGTAATGTTCTCAAGGAAAGAAAAAAAAAATATTCCCTTAGGAAATTTGTAGCAGAAACTATCAAAAACAAAGTAATTTTAAAAGTCAATATGAAACAACTACACTACCTTTGCCCAACACATATAAATACTTTATTAACCAAAACAACCTGCAGGGCACACTGTGTGTTATTAATAGGAGTGAAAGTTTAGCAATTTTCCACTACCTGTAGCCCAGAATCTGTGGTAATCCAAACTATCACACATGTGCCCTACTACATCACATACCAAATTTCAAGCTAACCTATTATGAAATATAGAGGATATGAAACTTCCAATTTTGGTTTAATTCCTTCATATTTTTCTTTTGTTTTATTTGCACTAAAAGTACAGAAACAACATCTGATAGAAAAACATTCTTAACTTGTATGGATGTTTTTCTCAAACTTGGTACACTGATAGATGTTTACAACCAACAATTAAGTTTAAAATTTGGTCTAAGTATAAGCTGTAAGTGCAAAGTTATTCAATAAAAACTGCTCAATTTTAAACAAACTTTTTGCACACATCTATACAAAATGTTCATCTAAACATTTATTACAGCTGCATCTAAAAGTGGACTCTTTTTACCTTTTTGTCATTTATATTAAAAATGGATAATTTAGAGCACCAAAACTATAAGGTAAAATCACAAGCTGATACTTAAGTATTGGTTAGGCCATACAAGCTAGATTGGCAGTTTCCAGTTCAAGTTTTCAAATGAATGTGTTGATGATTGTTACTGATTGTCAACTTTTAAGCACAAATTTACTATATTTCATATAATTATCCTAATCAAATAGAGCTTAGCATCACATGATTTTAGTTTAAGCAATCAGTATAAATAAGTATACTTGATACAGTTGTGCCAATTCCATGGGGATGATAATAAAAACCTACTGATCTAAATTCCATGGTGTTAAAATAAATTAGCTATTAAACACTGTTTTATAAAGGAAAACTATCACCATAAATTTTAATTAATAACATTAATTCTGTAAAGGTCTGTCCTGAATAATAGGGTTGTGATTCTAAAGTTAATGCTAGTTACCATCATGTATAATAACTTCAGTGTGGTTTGTTAGTGATAAAAAGTCACATTATCTAATTAAAAACACCTTAGGTGTGAGAAAAAGGTGCAGCCAAAATAGGGACAGAGTTTGTGACTTAGCAGCCAAAAGCTACACTTACAATGTTGAGAAGAATTTTACAGCAAATAGCCTTTCATTAATTAGCTAAGCCTTGTAGTTTGTTTTACCAACCATCATGTCTAAAGATGAAAATAAAAATGTGCAGCCTTGCTAAATAATAATTGTTATGAATGCTATACGTTTGGCTGCTAATTTTGATTTCATTCCTTTAAGTCAAATGCTCAATCTTTTTTTCTCACACCTACAATGTTTTAGTTTAGGTATCATTTAACCATACACATACTATTATCAGTAACCTCTAATCAAAGAAAGCATCTCTCATAAAAATCAACAGACTAATATAGCTTTTCATTCTTACTAACAATGATTTATCAGTTTAATATCCTCACTGTAAGCAATATTTCTGGCTGTAATCTCAATATCGTTTTGTTCAGTCAACTTAGGCAATTCAGTTTAAGCTGAGGTTAACAATCATCTAACATATGATATATATAATAAATGAAAAATATACACTACACATTCTAACACTGTAAGTGAAAGATTTTTCAAAAGATGGAACATAACTTACAAAATTACATAAATACTTTTAAAATGAAATTTAGTTTGTTTACCAATTTTCTAAAGCCATACACTAGCAGTATTTCACACACCTGAACTTTCACTGTGATAAAAACATAGTCACCATTATACTTTACTAAAAATGTATTCAATTTCAAAACCAAACTGATAAGGAACCTTACGAGAGCAAATAAAAGTCTGCTGCACAGCCATGAAACTATACTGTGCAGAGTTATATTCTAAACACTTCATATAATCAGAATCATGTATACACAACTATAAACTCAGGTGATACACTCAATTCATAAAAAACTAATTTGTAATAAAAACAAAATTTTTAAATTATTATTTACAAAGACTGAAGGTGGAACTGTAGTGAGATGTTACTCCCAAGCTAAAGCTATCAAAGCAGACTACTTATTATTACAATACATTTCAGTCAGATATGCAAATATTATACACAGTCTTCCAAGTTAGCATTTCTGTGGACAACAGACGTAAAAGCAGAAGTACAAAAACAATAGGAATACTTGACAAGTAATTCTACTAAAATAAAATCTTTCCCTTTAAAGTGATGCCACCTAATGAACATAAAGTATACTGGACAACTATCCTCCTGCATCTGATGAATATACTTTCCTTATTTTTGGCTTTACATTCATTGTCAAGTAGCTGGCCAACACAGCATAAGAAAAGTGTTCTTCTTGGATAAGACTGTGCTTTCTCTTCATACAATGCTGTACAAATATGATAGTGATTTTATGTATCATGTACTGTAATTGAGAACATGACATATGAATGAAAAGGGACCCAATGACTTATCATGGTAATTCTTTTCATCACATCTGCCTGTACCTAGCCCTGATTTTTTTTTAAATATTCATCCAACCTTCTATTGAAGGTTTCATATGTTTGAATTTAATATATCCCAAAAGTTGATCATCCTAACTTGCAACTGACTTCAACCCTTACAAGTCTTAAATCTATATCCCCTAGTCCTACCAATCTTATCATCAAACCTATTTATTCCCTTTACAATTCTGAATAATTCAGCCAGATCCCCTATAATCATTCTCTTACACTGTTTTTAAACAGGGAAAGTCGAGTTTCTACACAACCCTTCTAAATATGGATTTTGAGTTGGAAATAAAAAATATTAATTTTTCAAACCACCACTCCCACTCCATCTAAAATTTAAATTTAAAAATAGTTGAGCCCTGGACGTGCTATTGTTAATGTCCGTAACACCAATATGTTACTCGTATTTTTGCCTGTTTATAATATTAGAATATCAACATTATTCGAATGGAAACTACTAAACACAAGTTACTTACTTTCAATCAATATATTCCTGTACCGCAAAACTGGCATTACTAATGTTATGGATATTTACCAGTATTTGTAATAATATTCTACTACTAATATGTCGCTATTACAGCCGGTCTATATATAGGCCCAGCCTATATTAAATTATATAAGTAATATTACCAAGACTCGAACTTTTCAGTAAGCAGGGTAAAGCAACCGAAATGCCAAACTACAATAGTATACTGTTCGTGTATCGAATTTTTCATTTGTTTGTCGATGATTATTTTTAATAATATTATTATTATCAATAACTTAAAATATGATTCACAATAATCAATACATAAATGTCAATATAAAATACCCTATCATCACAACGGATGTACGTAATGATAACCACTGTTGAAAATTTAAGATTTTTTCATTTCGCTTTAGGCCTACATTTAATATTTTCCTACAAAAATGTTTACTACAGGAAACTCCCCCAACCCCTGTCTAGTTGGCAGAGTTGTTTCTTCCCGCCCTCTAGAAATTGTATAAAATAGTTTATTGTTCGTATATCTTTATTAATGTTTTAAAACATAAAATCTATTTTCATAAAATGTGTTTTCTCCTGTGGTATATAAATACATCATGCATTTCTATATTTTTTATAATATTATAATGTTTACTTTTTATATAGCAGGTTTGAATTACGCGTGATCGAGTTGATTTAAATCTAGTTGTCTTTGTTGTTTTCTTTGTTTTTTTTAATTCTTGAGAATGTAATATCCGTTCTACAAATACATTGATAAAGTTGCTTTATTGTACGTTTCGCAAATATGTTGAGAATAGTATCTTCATCTTTGTTTCAGTAAGAATGACCAGCCGCTTAAATAATGGTAATTCTTTTCGGTAAATACGACTCGGACGTTTCTTGCAAATCTTGCCATCTTTAGATTTTGTAAACCTGGTTTCACAATCTTGAAAAGTAAACAGTTTAAAGAGTATATCCAATGAAAACAGTCAGTCGTTCTATGAAAGCAAACATTCACACAATGATTGTGTAAAACTTTGGTTTTGTGTTCTTTTCCTTTACTTTATTCATTTTTCACCAATCAGTTACTAAATATTCAGTGTTATTTTGTGATAAATATCCTGCTTGAATCTCCTTCATTCTGAGGGTCTGTCCCTTTGCTCTTAACTAAATTTAATTTAGCTTATATGTACCACAAAAAAGGACAAAAATAAGAATAGTTTAAGCCATGTTCAAAGGATGTTTTACCATGCAATTTATTGTTTCTGCTGAAGTATATGGTACCTTTTAAACGAGTTCTTGTGATCAGTGAAGTAAACGGCACTTTGCTTTAAAAGAAGGACCTATGACATAGAAAGATAGTTTGTCTCTGAAAAATGATTTTTATTGAAGATAGTTGTCAGGTCTTGAAGAATCCCCTGCACTGAACATCAGACATTTGCAGTTACATCAAAAGGTCCATTATTTCTATCTCTTTATAGCTGGTGACCCAGGAAGAAGAGCTGTTAATGTAGGATGTGCTTGAAATGGCATTTCATGGTCTTCCCGTGAATATCAATTTCAGTGCAAAGGAAACATATATAGCTGAGGATCATTGTGATAGTGTGACATCAGGTGAGTCTGAAACTGATTTAGGTAATTTGTACATATCTCACATACTCGTGCCTGCCACAACAGCTCTGGCTCTAATCAAAGCCACCTGAAAACATTGAAAAGAGACTGGAGGTGTTTTTGGTAGATAATGTTCGTCAACAGAATCTAGTTCATCAGCAGATGAGAAATAGCAAATATTAAATGGAAAAGTGAGCGGATTGTTCATTAGGTAGTAGTGAGCTTTTCTGAGCACTTAAGTTAGGTGGGACTGTGAGAAGGTCTTTGCCAAGTTGTGCAAGAGAGTAAGACTGGCGGAAAACAGATTAATCAATCAATACGAGCTCAAGGCTCAGACAAGATGTACCATGGAAGCTTAACCACTTAATTGAATGAAACTAAAGTAGCTTCAATGGGTCACGGAAATCCTCATTAACTTTAATGATAACTTTAAAGCAATTGCAAGAATGTGAGGAGATCGTAGTAACAAGTGTAGTTGCTTTCTCTTGGACATACTATTATAACCAGTCATCACGTCAAAAACTGACTCAATAATTAAACAACTACTCACACATCCCAGCATTGTGATGAAATCAAACTGAAGTGGCGATACTATCCCTTTCCTTCCATGGTTTTTATGCTGCAATTTTTGTTATTTATACCTTATCTAGAACGCTATCTTGGAGAGGAGAAGTGAAACATCTGTTTTGCAAATAAAATGTTTGACCACTATCCATACCTTGCAAATCAGCGAGGTATCCAAGGCTATTATTTCTGACCAACAATGCAACAAGTACATGTGAGCCAACAGGAGATAGTATATACTGCTGTCGCAGCTCTTGGAAATTAGTGGAACCCATTGACTTCAGGGAGTGCAATGAAAACCTTAAATAAAAAAGTGTAGTAGTCAATCCAGCTCTCTAAGACTAGATTAGTTTTGATTTGTTGCTGTCAGAATACAAAGGTGAAGACTGAGTTCCTGGTTGATACAGGAACTGTCAGGACACATTTAAACTTCTTGGACCATTTTACATAGACACTATGCCTATGTGGCTTTGCTTATGAAATGAATTTGTTGTCGCCAGCTTCAATCATTGGCATCCCTAGTATGAACTTACTTTTGAATTTATCGGTCTTGGCAAATAAGGAACTAATGTTCTGCATTAGAGCTATCAACTGTCATCCAGAGAGGCTCCAATAAAAGTGAACTGCACAAGTATATGTGCGTGTATACAAGTGATATTCTCAGATGAAACCTAGTGGATCTTTGCTATGAAACATCATTTTAGAGCTCATGCATGAAATAAATTATTATTGTCCAGAAAGCAAGTATCACTTAGCTCATGCAATTACCTGTCTGTGAAGAGACAAAGTTCATTTTCAACAGTTATGGATGTTTGGTTATCCAACTCCCTTCTGTAATGGTGATCATCATAATAAGTGAAGTAAAAATAATCAATGCTAATTGTAACACTAGAATTTCATTATTATTCAATCTCTAAAAGTGGATACCAACATATCTGAAATTGATAGCTGATGATTGTACAGACAAACTGAACTCAAGAGCAGCAGTATCAACTCAGTGACTTGGTGGTGGAATATTTCAATGTACTTTATGTGCTGGATGACAAT
This sequence comes from Tachypleus tridentatus, assembly GCF_004210375.1. NCBI lineage: Eukaryota > Metazoa > Arthropoda > Merostomata > Xiphosura > Limulidae > Tachypleus > Tachypleus tridentatus. The sequence goes on from NC_134831.1 coordinate 107,333,418, forward strand.
GTGGGTCAATCTTCCTTATAAAGATACAGGTGATGCACATCTGAGTAAATAACTTTCATAAAGACTTCCCTAAAACATCAGGATGTAGCCAGCACTGGAGAACAGCAGATGTTAAAGAATGTGATCATATAACCTTCCGAGAGTGCTTGGTTGTCTCTATTAGTGATTATCGGGAAGAAGGACAGTATACCCATGCCATTCATTTATTTTAGATAAGTGAATGCAATAACACGTGTTGATGCCTTTTAATTACTATTACCAGATGAATGGGTTAACCATTGGCTCAACAAATTAGCCTTGGAAAGCAGATACTGGCAAAATCAAACCTAAGACTACTTTCAACATGATAAATGACTTGTGTGAATTTCATCTTCTTTCTTTCACCGCGTGTGTTGCACTCACAACACAATTTTGAGAGATAAATGAAGTGTACATTAATTAGACTAAAATAAGACATATGCCTAATCTATAACAGTGTTTGGTGACATGTTTGAGTCTACAACTAAAAATCTGAAGATGGTGTTTCAACAGATAGAAAAGACAGGATTGAAATTAAGACTCAAAAAATATGCATTCATGAGCATGAAATTATAATTTCTCTGTTACATTATGGGTAGAGAAAGAATTACCATGAAGCCTGCTAATACAACGGTTGTGCAAAATTGGACTCAACCTGTGGCCAAAAACGTCTGTAGTTTTTCAGGTTTATGTTGCAGTACTGATTATTTGTGACTAACTTGTACAATATTACCCGCCCTCTACATTCCGACACTCAGTTACACAACCCCCTTTCAAATATGTGAGCAGCTTACGGTCAGTTACCTCTCTCTTTCTTTATGAACCTGACGATGACCGAAGAAGGTCAAAACGTTGTTCACTCCTCTACGTAAAAGAATTTTATCAACCCAAACGAGCCGTTTTTACATATATATTTCTCTACAAGTGGGTTTCTCGACATCAATGAATATTACCCAATTATTATTGGTTCTCACTAAAGTGGAGAGAGACACCTCAAATGGAGTGAGGAATGCAATCAATCAGTTCATTCCTTAAAGTGTGCTTTATTAGAACCCCTAGGGTGGGTGTGTCCACGATAGAATTATGAGTTACTGTTAAACGCTGACATCAGTGAGAGTGGAATCAGAGTATTTACAGTGAGGTCAAATATATCTCATAACCACATAGGTTAGTCATACGATCATAGCTCTTGAAGACAGACATTGTATGAGAAAGTAAGAATTGTTTGCAGTTATGATCTTCATAAAATACTTATTGTTGTGAATCATGGACACCGTGTGAGACCATTTTATCCACAGAAACGATCAGTATTCAAAACTCCAGAAAAAGCAAGTGAAAGACCAACGGATTGCCGAAAATTATTTATTTGGAGGAGGGCAGAAGTAAGCAGTTGTGGTTATTTTACCTTATTGATTGTTTTGTTTTGGAATTTCGCACAAAGCTACTCGAGGGCTATCTGTGCTAGCCGTTCCTAATTTAGCAGTGTACGACTAGAGGGAAGGCAGCTAGTCATCACCACCCACCGCCAACTCTTGGGCTACTCTTTTACCAACGAAAAGTGGGATTGACCGTCACATTATAACGCCCCTACGGCTGGGAGGGCGAGCATGTTTGGTGCGATTTGGGCGCGAACCCGCGACCCTCAGATTACGAGGCGCACGCCTTAACGCGCTAGGCCATGCCAGGCCCTTACCTTATTGAATAGAGGTCTCTTTTTGCGTTGTGTAAATGAAGGAAAGTTTCATTTTAATGTGGTAATTTTCATCGTCAATGAAAAATTTTATTTTATGTTACTTGTTTTTATTATAGTTGTACTTTAGGTTTTCGGATAAGAGTTCTCCCGAAGTTGTCTCGGACCTGTCAAGTGCCAGTCGATAAACCTCACCCATTCTTACTTCCGTTGTGCCAAGATTGATCCGCGGAGCAAAATTTGTTCTACTGATCAGAATACTACAAATGCCAGCAGATCTTTCTGAATCTTCTGCTATATGCTGATCGATATCATGCACTTTCACAGCATTATAAAAAAGTCCTATGTCTAGGATAGGGCTTTCTCTGGGCTCCATACCTCTATCATACAATTCTCTCTCTCTTCCCCACTTTAATCTTTTTCTCTTGTTAAAGAGAGTGACTAATTTGAGAACATGCATATTGTTTATTAAAAATATTATTCTAAATTAATTTAACATCAAGAGCTCAAGTAGGTGTAAATATGCATATTAGTAAAAACAGAAAATGTTACAAGTAATAACACCACCAATATTTCTGCTTCCAAATCCTTATGGTATTCTAAAGTAAAGTAATTTCCATGCAAGTTTTATGCAGATCTGCTTAATAAGGGAGGATCGAACAAGAAATTTGCAAAGTAATCTTAATTTAGATGAATAAGCGAGTTTTTAGCTAAGAAATAAACAGAATGGATATGTGATGTTAAAATAGAACATAATATTTAATACGGATTTTTTATATTCTTTTTATCATCAACATTAATACCTAAAAACAAGTTCACAACATTGAACTATAAAGAGCAACATTAGCATTGAACGAGTTTTCGTATTCAATTGCAAGATTAGAAAGAACAGATTTGAATAGCAATAGTATAACTGAATTAATAGTTTCGTTATGACTTCACTTACTAATAAAGTATATTTTATTACAATTTACAGCGTTTACAGTAAGATTAGTGTTTAGAACAGGTAGAACGTATCGATCACTAGTGCGATAATTTTCAAGTCTACAAAGCTTTACAGCAGGGGTGTGCAACATTTTTCGTCGGTGGGCCATATAACCAACTTCATCAATCAAGCGGGGCCACTTAAAAAACAAGCTTATTCGTGTACATGCACAATAAATTAAAAAAATTCTCAAAATGCAAGCAATAATATTTTATATTTTTGCATGAGTGATCATTTTAGTGCGACACTTAAAATTTAGAGTCCTTGCAGAGCTTGTCAATATCAGCTTTGACAGAAGTGGTTGCCACTCTTAACTGACTGGTCAAATGTTCATCAGTCAGCTGACTTCTACATTTGGTTTTGATGAGCTTCATTTTGGAGAAAAATTGCTCACAGCAGTAGGTGCTACCAAAAAGGGAGGCAATTCTTTGTGCATGACGGGACAAATTGGGAAACTTTTCACGTACACAGAGTTTGTAAAAGTCTAGCAAACTGTTTTCAGAGAATTTCCTTTTAGTGTCCATGTCAGCCTGCAGTTCAATGAGTTCCATTTGGCAATCGTCAGGACTGTCTTCCACTGCCAAATCAAAAGGTTGAGCGAACAATTTCAATCTAATTTCAGTTTGTCTGAAATCTGGAAATCTGTTTGCAAACTCATCACGCAGCTTTTGTACACTGGTTCCATATTTGGTGCAATCCAGATTAGGAAATTCCAGTTTCCTGGTTGCAAGACATGTAAAATGGGTCAATATGGCTCTTCTCAACTGAACCTGGAAAAGTTCCAATTTCTTCTCAAAAGCACAAATATGCTAAAACAACTTATTCACAAGTTGACTTTTCCCTTGTAGTTTTAAGTTTAAATCAGACAGATGCTGTGTAATGTCTGTGAGGAATGCTAAGTCATTCAGCCAGTTCTCATTGCTCAAGAAGTCCACATTCTGACGTTTGCTCTCCATGAAGAACTTAATCTCCTCTCGCAGATTCCAGAATCTCTTCAAAGTAGCAGCTCTACTAAGCCAACGTACAGCAGAGAAGTACAAAACATCTGAATACTCACTGTCCAGCTCATCTAAAAGTTTTAAATTGTCGATGATTTAATCCTCGCGTTCGAATATAATTTACGCATTGGACGACATTTTCATGACTTCTGCAAAATCCAGAACTTTGGTGCACAAGCTCTCTTGGTGAATAATGCAATGGCTTACAACTACGTCTTGTGCTCCAATTGCAGTTAGAAATTTCTTGGTGAATCCATTTGTCCTACCTGTCATGGAAGGAGCACCATCTGTTGTAACACCACATAATTTATAAGGATTCAGTTCAAACTTTTCTACAACCTTAAGCACTTATTCACAAATATCCTGTCCTGTGGTTGTGGAGGAAAGGCTTGCCATATCTAAAAACTCTTCGAAAACATCAAAGCCTGCAGTAACAGCTCTGATGAAAATGACAAGTTGGGATGTGACATTGATATCAGTGCTTTCATCCAAAGCCAGACTGAAAGCTTCACACGAATTCAATCTCTCTTTCAAAGTTTCTTTGATGTCCTCTGAAAGATCTTTTGTCCTGCGTGAGACAGTAAAGCGGGAAAGGCTAGTTTGCTCCACCAAATATTTTTTCTCTCGACATGCATATTCTGTGAATATTGTTAAACAATTTTAATAAATTCTCCATCACTGAAAGGCTTTCCCTTTTCTGCCATACATTCACAAAGCTTAAAACTCAGTTTTGTCACCAGTTCTGAATTTTTCTTGAAAGTGGTAAAACACCTTGTTGCTTTTCAATGGATGTTTTTAAATGTTCAATTTTGTCCTTTCGTGCCTGACCAACAATTTCATCAAACTGGGAGGAGTGCTTAGTTGCGTAATGTCGCTTAATATTGTACTCTTTCATGACTGCAATTGTAGTTTGACAGACGAGGCAGACAACACCTTGATTATGTGGGACAACAAGATATTTTGTGCACCATTCACTGTTGAATAACCTTCCCTCATCATCAATTTTTCGTTTCTTAACTGCTGACATTTTACTAGCCCTGAAATCAAAACAAAAATTATTCTCACGAAAATAGCAAAGTAGAAAAAAACATAGAATTTATTTACACATGGAACCTCTTATGGACAGAAACACATGTTTCTAAATTGGCATCCCGATCATAGCCTTCCGGTACTTAAATTAATTGAGAATAGCAAAATACAGTGTGACCTCGCCTATTCGCGGTTCGCCATTCGCGGCCCCGCATATTCGCGGGTTATGCGCGAACTGCGTTTTGTAGGTCACAGAGACTGAAAGGGCTTTTCGAGGAGATTTCTGTTGTATTTACTCAATCAAGCCGTTTTATCAATTGTCGTCTTCACCAAACAAGATTGGACTGCTATTGGCTGACTGCCTCAGCTTCCCCAACAACGCAAACGGCAAAGCACAGCCCGGTAACGCACGGTACAATTTAGTGAAATACATAACAGTATGCAATATTGCTACATTATTACTGCATCAATGAGTATAAGTATCATTAGTGTTTGGGAAGCATTTCATATAGTATATAATCGCATACATATACGTTTTAAAACTGCATCCAATATTCGCGGTTTTCGCTATTCGCGGGAGGGTAAAGAACGTAACCCCGCGAATAACGAGGTCACACTGTACATAGAATCAGATGCATCTGAAAGCAAAATTTTAATAAATTCAGTAAAGTCACAACAATATGCTAAATAATAATCAATTTACCTTCAATCTCTTGTAGTAACTGTAAAGGTAATAAAATTTTCACCAATAATGAATGACGGACAGCAGAGGTTAGGGAAAATTGTCGCCAGCGGGCGAAGGCGAGGTTCAGGACATGACGTTGAGTCGTAGACAATAGTGCTAGTGCACGTCACCTATTCATGCCCTAAGGAGGCCGACCAATCGAATTCGGCCTGCTCCTCTCTAGCAAAGATAATTTTAGAAGTTTGTCGAGTCGAAGCCTGGGAATCCCGTAGGATCGATGCTTTTAAAAATATTCCATTTGCGTTGGATTACAGATCAGGCCACATGGTTAGATTACAACAACTAGGGCCACACTAAATGGCTTGGCGGGCCGGGTTGTGGCCCGCGGGCCGCCTGTTGCACACCCCTGCTTTACAGGGTCAATTGTTGGCAGGAATTCAAAGCCCACATTGCAACACATGTTATATGACAATATTGTTTTATGTGGTGCACAAGATGACGTGGAAGGCAGAGATGAGACTGATTGGCTAGTTTGTCAAGTCTATCCTTGAGATAAGGTAATTTACTCACTTTATATCCATAATGAACTGGTGTGTATTTTGGAAGCCTCGTGGCTAATTTGAGTATACGATTTTGTTTGATATTATAGTTTTTGAGCGTTCTTTCCAATATGTTTGGGCCTGGCATGGCCAAGTGTGTTAAGGCGTTCGACTCGTAATCAGAAGGTTGCGGGTTCGAATCCCGGTTGCACCAAACATGCTTGTCCCTTCAGCCGTGGGGGCATTATTATGTTACGATCAATCCAACTATTCGTTGGTAAACGAATAACCCAAGAGTTGGCGGTGGGTGGTGATGACTAGCTGCCTTCCCTCTAGTCTTACACTTCTAAATTAGGGACGGCTAGCGCAGATAGCCCTCGAGTAGCTTTGCGCGAAATTCAAAACAAACAAACCGATATGTTTACTGTAACCTGACAACTGACACCAATTATTGGGCGGATGTTGGTTCATAGGTTTTAATTATGTTACTAGTTTTGTATATTTCATTCTTACCAGCTATTAGTCTGAGGCAGGGACGTACCTAAAGTATTTAGCACCTGGGGCGGATCCTTTCTTTGGTACATCCCCACCATAAATAATTTTAAAACTTAAACACACAAAAAAATATATCATCTTTGAAAATACATTTTTAAACAGTATAGTACTGTCTTATGCAAATTGGAAATAAGAAAATTGTAGAATATTAAACATTTATTGAACAGGTAATACTGCATTTTATTTTATATAACAAAACACAAGATTTCCAGTTTCAACCCTCAGCCTATTCTTCAACGATAAATAGTGAGGATTCACACTCTCTATTTTCGAGCCTAACTTTCTGCAAATTGATCAAGGACCTCATTAAAATTCACCTTTTTGCATATTCATGTTCATTGGAAAGTAAAGCCAAATTTGTTAATTTTATCTGACTCATGATCGAGCGAAAGAAATTTTTATCAATTTCGGTTTGGAAAACTTCTTTCACATGAAGCAATAGACACATTAACAGTCAAAAAGAATCTCAGACATAGTAACACGCTTGATAGAGATTTACAAAAATCCTATTTCACAATAAACTCCAGAAACTGTAATGCTGTCTATTTCTATGCCTTTTCAATGCTGATTTTGGCAACATCCGAAGTCGTCCAATTTCCACACTGATATTTCCATCAGAGAATTAATCGAAAATCTGAATCATATTTAGAATACAGTGAAGCTCTTCTTCTGTTGTAACAACCAAAGTGTTTGGATGAATAATAACGAAGATTGACAGAATTTGATCCATTGCCTTAGAACGAATCTCCATTCTTGATGAGAGCGACCAAGACATTCAAACATAGTCCTTTTTACTTCCTCTGGCAATGTGAGACCAACGTCCTTTGCCATCCTTTTTTTTTTTTTAGCTTTACTCTCCTTCTTCTTTCCATATAAATGTCCATTTCTTCACACCTTGTTGCTACATAATGAATGGCCCTCTCCACAGTTTCATTGTGTTGATCTTCAAAAAACAGTTTTAGAGCTCAGAGCTTCAAGGCTGATTCAAAATATTTACACATACTTTGGTGTGAGATTAATTTCTTCCAGGACTTTACACCAGAATGGAAAGTAACTCAAAAAAACAGAAATCACATATAGCAAACAGAAAAATCTGAGCTGATCCTCTTATGTCCACATTTTCTTTGGGATCGCACGGTACTTCAAGACTTGAGGTCAGTTTTTCAAAATCTGCCTTCACTGGGTTCACAGCGCTATAATGAGCACTCCATTTTGTATGGGAAAGCCTTTTAACTACCATGCCTACATTCTCCATTAGCATTTCCCACTGATGAGGTGAGACTGAAAAGAAGGAATGGGCTCTCTCCAAGATTCCAAAAAAGTCACACGTGAATAAATGATTCCAAATTAGTGCTCTCCACAAAGGTTCAGAAAATGATTTTGTACAAGAAACAAATAAAGCTTTGAGATTAATATCTCTGATCTTTGACTGAACACTACCATGAATCCCAGCCATAATTGCAGCGTTGTCATATCCTTGACCACTACACAGGTTTTATGCCCTGTCCATCCCTCTCCAGATGTCTCAAGATATCTTCTGTGAGCTTAGCAGTAGTCTTTCCGTTAATAGGAAAGAACCCAAAGGATGATTCTTTTACTTCAACTTTGTCACATTCAATGTAGACGTATCTGATCACTTCACATATCTGATCCGTGTAGAATACATCAGGATTGCTATTTTCTTGCCTTTTTTGTTAGAATCCACCGAGTTGATTTCGCTTCATATGGATGTTTTCTACAAAATTTCAAAATCAAAAGGTATAAAACATGAACATGAATAATAAGCATAAACTATTATGAGTTGAAATAAATTAACTGAACAAACTGTCTGTGATTATTATTATTTTGGGGAAAGGAGTTTGAATACAAATCTTAAAGAAGCAGAAAACTTTGAGCATTACTCATAAATAACTAGACTACTGACAAAATGAAAATAAAAGAATATTCAGTAAATAAAGAACTATTACAACAGAAAAGCTTCCAACAAGTAGTTCTCAAACTTGTTCCAACCAGATACCCATTGAGTTATCAGATTACCAACCCAGACAAGCAGAGACAATTAGTTATCAACACCATTGCATTAACACTAATTGAATATAGTATGGTATAACACTATCTATTATAATTAATATCATTATTTATTAAGCAGTAAGCATTTAGAACATATTAAATATTCAAAGATACTACACTGGACATTACAAAATTGCTGAAATTAAGATGACTTGATTAAGCCAATAACCATCAGTACTAATTTAATATAGAATAGTACTCTAGCTGTTGATGAAAATTTGAAATGGTGTTTACCGTATTAAACATGTAAGCATTAACACATCCCCATGCAGTCACATCATCACCATCATCGTAACATCACCACATGGTTATCATAAAAAAATATTACTCAGCCATAAACATCGTCCTTACTTCAGTAATCATGGATGTAGGAAAAAATTCAAGTCTAACATTTTAGTGCAAAGTGTGAGTTTTTACTCATCACCAGTAGCCACAGGGATCACCATTCATAAACATGACTTTCTATAGCATCACGACGATGCATTTATAAACATTTAAACATTACTATGATACCACATTGTTAAAAACTACTAGACACTGGTATAAGTACTATAATATTGTTACAAATACTGGCACTTTATCATGTTTTATCATAATTATGTAATGAAATATACCTTATGTATGTGGAGACACAGTGTCGAGTGAACAAGAGTTGGAATGTCACTTCCCGACAGGTGGCTATGATCAACAAACTGAGTAAAACGTTTGCCTTTCGATCTAATTTTTTAACCAAAAATTTAATTTTTCATTTGTAATTCTGTATTGTTAATAATAATAACACTTATAGTGGTAATTAACATTAAACTGTTGTAATAGTTTCAACATTTTAAAAATTGTCTTCTTACTTTGGCGAATTTTTCATTTAGTTTAAAAACTCGTACTGGTATTTCAACTCTCCCGATGGCATCCCTTCAGATTGCTGTTATTTCAGCTTTCCCGATGGCACCCCTCCTGATTGTCAACGGGGCGGATCGCCCTTCCCCTTTAGTACACCACTTGTCTGAGATGATTAATTCGTTTGCTGATCGTTTCGTGTGTTTTCCTCATGTACTCTGCCCGTGTAAACCTTTTCTTGAACGTCATATCAATAAATTTGGCTTTATAACATAGTTTAATGTCTACGTTATCTAAATTTTAGTATTTTTAAAATGTTTAAGTTTCTTTGGAATATTATTCCCGGGGTTAAGCATGACCCACCAATTATTAATAGCATCTAGTATTTTTGAACCCGTCCTGCGGCTGTTAAAAGGTTTCTTAAGAGAGACAATCCAAACTGTAAATGTAGTCAGCATATTGAAAGAAGTATGTATAAGTAAGATCATGGAAGGGTATGTTGGTTACAAATATAATGTATAGCACTGACAAGAGAACAGGTCCCTGATGTGATATCTCTTACTTTAAAGAGTGCATTATTTATTTGAACGACCATAGCGTGGTTAGTTAGGAAACTGGATAGCCATCTAATCCCTTTGTGCAACACACGGTCGAATGCTTTGCGTACATTAAGAAAGGCCCCTATTGTGGCTTGGTTATTGTTGAATGATTTGATGAACACCGACTCTGTGAGTCGGGTTAAGTGATCTATGGTTTGTCTAAAGTCCCCAAAGGCGAATTAAAAACCTGTATAAAGAATTCAGCCGCCTGGACACGACACACGAATGTGTGTATATCTATATAGATCACATTACTGTATATTTTATTCTTTATAGTTAAATATACGTATCTTGGGGCCACAGGGCGTTGATTTACAGAGGGACTATTTTTTTCAAATAAAAGCTTGTTTTGCGTTTACTGATGTCCGGTTGTTGTTGTTTTTGAAGTTGCAATGGTGGTCAACATGGGATGGTTTTTGTTTTTGTTTTATTTTTATTATGATCAGTGAATCATGTTTTCAATTTTCTACATGTTTTGCCGATGTAAAATTCTGGACAAATATTATATGTTATTTTATAAATGACGTTGGAATTGCGTGATTTTATATAATTTTTATTTAATAATAATTTTAGTGCCGGGCTTTAGGTGAATTTGAAGTCGACAGGAATTTTGTTTGATGGAAAGTTTTGTCCAAGTGTCGATTATTTTTGAACTGATGTTTGAGAAAATTGGCAAATTGTAATATTTTTATTAGCGTCAGTTTTATTTTTCAGTCGAGTTTGAGGTTTTTGTTCTGGTGGTTATACAGAAATGTTTCAACAATGGTTAGTGAAAGTTTGTAAAATGCTGTATAGAGTTAACTACTTCGTCAATGTACTAAGTTGAACAATGTCTTGAAGCTGAGCAAGATTTTTTTTATTGTATACTAATTTTTTGTTTATTTCATGGTAAGAACTTCAGGGGATATAGAAGCCTATGTGAGTGATGCTTCAATGATTTTTTGTTTTGAAATGCGTGTTAGATCTGATAATTTGGAGGTTAGTAAAAGACAACTATTTATTATATTGGTTTTGTTAGGGTTAATGGAGTTTGTGTTCAAAAAGGGTTTATGTTTCACAGGAATGAAATCGACATATCTCTACCAGTATAATGGAAGATAAAGTGTGTATTGTATAGCTGGTTTCGATCTGGATCATAAATATGTTGGCAAGAATGGGTGAAACTGCTTAAACAATCTGTTTGAAGCAAGGTTTTGTTTTTTTTAAATGAAGTTTTAATAAAGTTTTTTCAATATCCAGTCAAGCCACCTCAAAATTTTTATTTTTTAAAAGTGGGATTCCATATTATCTATCAAGCTTCTTGTATAGTGCCTAAAGGCAGACTTAATGTACCTGCTGCACTACAACATTCACTGCTGGATCCAGCACTGTTACAACCAGGGTTATGAGGTTACTGGTTTTGTTTAGATAAAGTGAAAAGTGGGATTCAGGTAACTTATAGACACTACTATTGTTCCAGTTTATTGTGGTAAGGAAATGTGTGTGCAACATTAAACAACATTCATAAAGAAATAAATAATTCTTAATACATTCAAATACTTAATTACAAAAGTCAGGTTTGATACACTGAGAAAAGTAATGATTAATTAGGAAATTGTTATATTACCCAAATAAAAACAAACACTGGATCATACCAACAAGTGTCATGATTAAAGAAACTTACATTTGGCTGACTAAAGAATGTAAATGGCACATGTAATGTTCCTGCTCACTACATATTGTAAAGTATGACTTGGAATTTTATGTGAATAACATTAGAGAAATTATTGTGTGTCCAGTTTTATCATCATAACAAAGAATGTGCAGAAACATTAGAAGTTCTATCTGGAGGTACTTAAATTGTTACTTTATTAGGATTACAGGTTAGCTGTACTATATGTTTTAATTCATTTATAAACCTTGACAATATTACATCCTCACATCTGGAAGTGGGCCAGTCAACAAATTATGGCTTCTTTCGGTACATTTGTTATCCATATTTAAACATACAATCAGACATCAGGACAGTGGGCCAGCCAACAAATGATGGCTTCTTCTTGTACATATGTTATCCATATTTAAACATCCTCACAATCAGACATTAGGACAGTGGATCAGCAAAGAAATTATAGCTTTTTCTGGTAAATTTGGTATCTATATTTAATAAACTGTACATTAGATGACAACCAGATGTTGGTGAAGGCCCATCTGGATTTGTTTCTAAATAATTTTAAGGTCAAAATAAGTGAAACTGACTTTTTACATGTTTTATTATTCACTACCTTTCAAGAAAAACTAATAATCAGTAAATATGATATACATTTAAAGATAAACATCTCTCCTATACACAAACATACAAGAAAGTTGAGAACAAATATTAATTTTACTCAAAATACTTAAGTTTAATTTCAAATTTAAATTGAGGGACCATGAATCCTGTAGCAGACAGACAAATTTCAGTGTTTCATCTACAAAGCAGATGATCATGGTAACCTGTGGACAACCTTCATGGGAAACAGTAAGTAACAATGGTTTTATAATAGAGAAGAAAACTAAGAGATAGCACCTTTTGAAACAGAATAATAGTTAGATGACAGAAGATATTGGTGACTTATAGATAACGCCCATGGAAAACAGTAAGTAGCAATAGTCCTAGAACAGAAGAGTAAATTGGGAGATGTGATATTTTTAGAGTTTGTGGACAGACTGGTTAACACAGAATTTTGTGTTCTTAATGTAAATGGCATAGGTTATACTTTTCATTTTCTGAAAATGTATTTCTAATAGGTACTTACAACTTTCACATAAAAGCTATTATTTAGTGCTGCATCTGTACGCAAAAATAAAATTTATGCACACCACCAGCCTTTAATATCCTACTCAGTTGAAACTGACTGATTCCAGTGCACTTCTCTTTCTCTTGCAAATCATTATGGAACAAGCCTCCAACAATAGGAGTGGAACATATTCTATTGATGCACATGACTCACTTTATTCAATTCTACCAAACTATCATATTGAGTTTTGACAGAAAATGGAAGAACCAGGTGAAGGGGGGAGGTAAGTAACTATGAAAAAATGTGTTTACAGTATTGGAAAATTATAACTTCTAGGTGCCTTCATCCATGTGGGGGTAGGAAAAAGGATCATATCATTTTCATAAAAGTTCCTAAGACAAGAGGAAACCTATTATCCCTTGACCTATTAATAGGGTGCATTAATATGAAAAATTGGTAGACTGATCTGGAAACCTGACATCAGGTATCAAAAATGTTTGCTCAATGTAGACAATCTCCTTCAAATTGAAATTGACAGTCAACATAATCTGACAGTGCATATTTGAATGGTTAAAGGATACGTGTGGTCAGGTACAAGTTGCCACAGAACAGGATCTAGAAAGAAAAAAGGGAAATGTCCCTCATAATGAAGGGATATATCTACTACAAAACAACTTACCCAGTCACAGTTTCATGAAAGATGACAACAGGTGGATGACGATATCCTAATGAAGAAAAACCAGCTACCTGTAACAGAGAATGGGACATGAACATATGCGTAACCCAGTGATCAACATATAAAGGGCCTCGAAAGTTTGGCAGGGTAGGTGTGCAGGGAAAGGGGAAGGTGCATGATTTGAATGAAGACATCAGGAAGCAATGCAGGGAACAAATAGACAAGGAATAAAAGGGGTAATCAAGTCACAATCCAAACTAAATGGGAGGAAGGTGGAAAAAATCAGAGACAAAGAAGTGTAATATGGGAAAGAATCGAATTTAAGAGAAAAAAGCATGAAACATAATGAAGTAACCTATGACATGTATTAGAGATAGTCATCTGGATCCCCTCCCCTAAGAAATCTGGAATATGGTAAGAAATAAGAAAGGTGAATCACATGTAGCATATTAAAGTGTAGGTTAATAACAATGATCCAGAACAAAATAAACAAATCAAGCCAAAACAGCCAAGAAAACCAAAGTAGTAATGGCCAGGAAATATCAATCATAAATACCTGAATCGACCCACAAAACTGAGGGAAAAAAAAGAGCCTGGAATGAGAAAAAATTAATGTAGACCTATATGAATATAATTACAGCCGGGGCAAGTGGATCATGAACCAGAGACCCAAAACAAAAGAGGTAGTTAACTGGGAAGTCATAAAATATACAAAACTTCACATGGAACAGTACCACATAGGAGGTAGAGCCACTGAAAGTTAGGAAGACTAAAGGGTTACTCCTTGGGAGAAAATATCAGGATATGAAAATCAATTAACAATGAGAACAAAGCACTGGAACAATGCCCTTCAGAAGACAACTGTCAAGTGTGTTTGGGTTTAAAAATAAAAAGGAAATCTACTGTCTACCTCAAAGGGAATATGAAGGAGTGCTCCTTGGCAAGTGATATAAGCCACCACTGTCAAAAAGTTTATCTGAAACAGGATTAGTCAAACTGAAGAACAAGAAGAAGAGTGTGAAAATTGGACTGGCAAAAGTGTAAGGATGTGATGAGGATGAGACCTTTTGGTAGATGACCATTATCATGAAGCCTCCTACAGGTAGAAACACACACTCCAACATTTAGAGATGAGCATCAGGGAAGAAAAACAATCCAGAAATGGGGTAGGAAAAGGAGAAACTGACAATGTGGGAGATATGTTAACTATCAATGTATATAGATCAAGAGGGAAAGATGAAAATTAAGAGAAAAACCTAAAGTAAAGGACAGGATAACATAGAACACCTACAAATGCATTCGAGAAGGAAAATGAATAGTCTCAATGGAGAGGCTGTTTAAATAATACACATCTCAAAGAGACCACAGTGTGAGGTACACTACAAAAACTTATCCAACTGGAAAATTCTATTACCCAAACCAACTGACGAGAGAGTAGAAGAGTACGTTAACACTACCTCTGTTTGAAAGGAAATATCCAAAATTATAATTCAATGAATATTGTTAGCAAAATCCCTCAAATGTGCCCCACAAAAGACATATGGAACCAAAATAAATCCAAAGGTCAAGGCACAAAACTAATATATAATCATAAAGTGAAAGAATTGAGGATAAGAATGTGTCTTGTGGGCATTCTCAGTCCTCTAGAAATTACCTACTCAAAGATTATCAAAGATAACATATTAAACCATATTGTTATTCCATAATAAAGAGTCTTTCCATTTGTTACCTACAAGTTCCACTTTAGTCCATAACAAGTGTTTTCATTAATTAACCCCAAGAAGTGATTGAGGTCACTCTAATCAAACCAGAACCCTAATAAGCACTAAAACATGAGAAATGAAGAAATGGGCAGGTAACACATTTTAAGGATGGGAAGGTGCTGATTAAAACAAAACAATGCTTAAAAATTGAATAACATCAAAGATACTCCAAGTGATACTAAATGTACAGGAGTAACCCAAAGAAACAGATTGAGGGAGAAAAGGAACTGACTGTAAGACACTATTAGCAGTGGATGGTAAACAAACAGCAGTGTCCCACCCTAGAAGATTCTACAAGTAAAGCCACATGTGGAGGGAATAAACTGAAGATTACAAACATCTTAATATAGAAAAAAGGGACAGAAACCCCACTTAACAACTCGATGGAACATGAAAGAAAGATGCAAGAAAATTAGGAAGAAAATGTGCCTAATGATAAGCTAAGATTTAAAAGAGACGAAAAGATCATCATGAAAATGGGAATACACTGTAAAACATATCTATACAAACTGAGACAGGCCTAGCAGATTCATTGTAAAACATATCTATACAAACTGAGACAGGCCTAGCAGATTCTGCAGTAGAGGCCTGGAAGGCAATCCATGATAAGATGGAGGAAATCTGATGAGATCTAGGTAATCTAAAATTGGGTTCAGCTATTAGAGGAGGAAGGCAAAAAGGTAGGGTGACATCAGCCACCAGAAACAAATGTCATGGTAAGAAAGTACAAATTATAAATAAAATTAAATCAATGGTAAGAATAATAAGCTGTGAAGTCAAAAATTAAATAGTTGATATAGTGCAAATGTTAAGAAATTGGGTAGTTAAAGAAACATATGCATGTGATGTGTTGAAGAAAACATTTATCTGAATTATCAATTAACCCATAAATAGAACTGCATGTAAACTGAAAATAACAGATACTAAATAAGCTTAACTGAACAATACAGAACAAAGGATTTCACTAGGAACTGAAACTGAGCAATAAGTATAAACAATATTGGGAGAAGTTATTGTGGACATTGGCTCAGTGGTTCTACATGAACCAAGTAAATAGAAAGGATAAAAGATAAAAAAATAGAGAAAATGTGGTTGTCTAAAGTTAATAACATACATACAAATCATCATGTATGGAGGAAAAACAATATAGTTAATTAATGACTGATATATCAGTAAGACAAATAACATGTAATCCTAAATAACAAGAACCATGGCAAGCCTAACTGTAAGCAAACGGTATAGGAGAAAAGATGCAGCTAAGACTAATTGCAAACCTAAAGTTGACTACAAGTATTAACTAAGCTAATGAAACTTTTATCATAGAATCCAAATATTAACAATAAAATTACTCAAAAATCAAAACAGTAGAACATATTATCCTTCTAAATTCAGCAGATTGTACTTCAAATGTGGCCTTCACAAACTTGAGACAAGGCCTGACAAAAGTCAGTTCACTGGACAATCAATTTCCCAATAAATTAAGCTGAAATTCTTTCTGTGGAGTATTGCAACCTGAAGCCTGTGTGCAAATAGAACATATAACCTCCAGACTGTTAATTTAAAATTCATAATGCAAAATGAATAACCAAAAAACTTGGCAGAAACAAAAAAAAAAAGTTTTTCTGATGAAGCAACAAGTTCTTTAACCAGGTAGTAATTTAAATAATTCCACTGTGGAAGAGCTTAACAAGTTACAAATCTTACAATTGTATGAGAGAGAGTAAATATGTTGAGAGAAATTAATAAAAAAGTTATTAAAAAATACCAAAACATTTGGAGATAGCACAAACATTGTTGTAATGTGTACTGCCATCTGAGAAGTTCAACTGTATTGACAGAGGGAATTACATGCATAAACAGAGTATGCTATGGCAGATCACATGACAATATACATGTACTTCAAAAGTAAATTTCAATGGAGTGGGTGATTAAAGGCTTGTGGAATGCATAAAAAATATACTTTCTATATATAGGGTAGCACTGAACACGAATAGCAACATAAGTGACAGAAGGTGATGTACTCTAACAAAAGTTGTGTTACAGTGTACTTTGGTCTCAATCAAAACTGAGAAATCATGACAATAGCAACATAAGTGACAGAAGGTGATGTATTCTAACAAAAGTTGTGTTACAGTGTACTTTGGTCTCAATCAAAACTGAGAAATCATGACAATAGCAACATAAGTGACAGAAGGTGATGTACTCTAACAAAAGTTGTGTTACAGTGTACTTTGGTCTCAATCAAAACTGAGAAATCATGACAATATCAACATAAGTGACAGAAGGTGATGTACTCTAACAAAAGTTGTGTCATAGTGTACTTTGGTCTCAATCAAAACTGAGAAATCATGACAATAGCAACATAAGTGACAGAAGGTGATGTACTCTAACAAAAGTTGTCTTACAGTGTACTTTGGTCTCAATCAAAACTGAGAAATCATGACAATAGCAACATAAGTGACAGAAGGTGATGTACTCTAACAAAAGTTGTGTTACAGTGTACTTTGGTCTCGATCAAAACTGAGAAATCATGACACTAGCAACATAAGTGACAGAAGGTAATGTACTCTAACAAAAGTTGTGTTACAATGTACTTATGTCTCAATCAAAACTGAGAAATCATGACAATAGCAACATAAGTGACAGAAGGTGATGTACTCTAACAAAAGTTGTGTTACAGTGTATTTTGGTCTCAATCAAAACTGAGAAATCGTGACAATAGCAACATAAGTGACAGAAGATGATGTACTCTAACTAAAATTGTGTTACAATGTACTTATGTCTCAATCAAAACTGAGAAATCATAACAATAGCAACATAAGTGACAGAAGGTGATGTACTCTAACAAAAGTTGTGTTACAGTGTACTTTGGTCTCAATCAAAACTGAGAAATCGTGACAATAGCAACATAAGTGACAGAAGATGATGTACTCTAACTAAAATTGTGTTACAATGTACTTATGTCTGAATCAAAACTGAGAAATCACGACAATAGCAACATAAGTGACAGAAGGTGATGTACTCTAACAAAAGTTGTGTTACAGTGTACTTTGGTCTCAATCAAAACTGAGAAATCATGACAATAGCAACATAAGTGACAGAAGGTGATGTACTCTAACAAACGTTGTTACAGTGTACTTTGGTCTCAATCAAAACTGAGAAATCATGACAATAGCAACATAAGTGACAGAAGGTGATGTACTCTAACAAAAGTTGTGTCACAGTGTACATTGGTCTCAATCAAAACTAAGAAATCATGACAATAGCAACATAAGTGACAGAAGGTAATGTACTCTAACAAAAGTTGTGTTACAGTGTACTTTGGTCTCAATCAAAACTGAGAAATCATGACAATAGCAACATAAGTGACAGAAGGTGATGTACTCTAACAAAAGTTGTGTTACAGTGTACTTTGGTCTCAATCAAAACTGAGAAATCATGACAATAGCAACATAAGTGACAGAAGGTGATGTACTCTAACAAAAGTTGTGTCACAGTGTACATTGGTCTCAATCAAAACTGAGAAATCATGACAATAGCAACATAAGTGACAGAAGGTAATGTACTCTAACAAAAGTTGTGTCACAGTGTACTTTGGTCTCAATCAAAACTGAGAAATCATGACAATAGCAACATAAGTGACAGAAGGTGATGTACTCTAACAAAAGTTGTGTTACAGTGTACTTGTCTCAATCAAAACTGAGAAATCATGACAATAGCAACATAAGTGACAGAAGGTGATGTACTCTAACAAAAGTTGTGTCACAGTGTACATTGGTCTCAATCAAAACTGAGAAATCATGACAATAGCAACATAAGTGACAGAAGGTAATGTACTCTAACAAAAGTTGTGTCACAGTGTACTTTGGTCTCAATCAAAACTGAGAAATCATGACAATAGCAACATAAGTGACAGAAGGTGATGTACTCTAACAAAAGTTGTGTTACAGTGTACTTTGGTCTCAATCAAAACTGAGAAATCATGACAATAGCAACATAAGTGACAGAAGGTGATGTACTCTAACAAAAGTTGTGTCACAGTGTACATTGGTCTCAATCAAAACTGAGAAATCATGACAATAGCAACATAAGTGACAGAAGGTAATGTACTCTAACAAAAGTTGTGTCACAGTGTACTTTGGTCTCAATCAAAACTGAGAAATCATGACAATAGCAACATAAGTGACAGAAGGTGATGTACTCTAACAAAAGTTGTGTTACAGTGTACTTGTCTCAATCAAAACTGAGAAATCATGACAATAGCAACATAAGTGACAGAAGGTGATGTACTCTAACAAAAGTTGTGTCACAGTGTACATTGGTCTCAATCAAAACTGAGAAATCATGGTAATAGCAACATAAGTGACAGAAGGTAATGTACTCTAACAAAAGTTGTGTCACAGTGTACTTTGGTCTCAATCAAAACTGAGAAATCATGACAATAGCAATATAAGTGACAGAAGGTGATGTACTCTAACAAAAGTTGTGTTGCAGTGTACTTATGTCTCAATCAAAACTGAGAAATCATGACAATAGCAACATAAGTGACAGAAGGTGATGTACTCTAACAAAAGTTGTGTCACAGTGTACTTTGGTCTCAATCAAAATTGAGAAATCATGACAATAGCAACATAAGTGACAGAAGGTGATGTACTCTAACAAAAGTTATGTCACAGTGTACATTGGTCTCAATCAAAACTGAGAAATCATGACAATAGCAACATAAGTGACAGAAGGTAATGTACTCTAACAAAAGTTGTGTTACAGTGTACTTTGGTCTCAATCAAAACTGAGAAATCATGACAATAGCGACATAAGGTAATGTACTCTAACAAAAGTTGTGTTACAGTGTACTTTGGTCTCAATCAAAACTGAGAAATCATGACAATAGCAACATAAGTGACAGAAGGTGATGTACCCTAACAAAAGTTGTGCTACAGTGTATTTGTCTCAAAACTGTCTAAACTGAGAAAACAATGTGAAAGTACTTTGCAGCATGATTCAACTGCTTTATGAATTCCCCAAGCAGTTATAATTTTAATTTGGTACTTAATATTGACTTAAACCTTTGCATATTCTCTTGAAGGCTGACACCAGGAAAATTTCAAAAGTACAGATGTCCAACAACATTGATACATGTTCTTAGAATATCACTGTGCAGATTATTTAAATGAAGTCAGTGACTAAATAAAAACAAAAAGTAGCTATCATCTGTTATGCTGGGTGACATTTAAAAGAATGAAAATAGTCAACAATAGAAGTTGGTGAAATGGATGCTTTCAAAGATGAAGGCAAACAAGAATTAAAGACAAGTTGTCCCATTGTTGTGTGGGGACAAAACACTGTAACAAAGAACGTGTGGATATGCTGCTGAAGAAACTATCAAAACAGCAGTTTTGAAACAGTTTTACACCAGAGACCTGGAGAACTATACATCCATACTATCAAAACAGCAGTTTTGAAACAGTTTTACACCAGAGACCTGGAGAACTATACATCCATACTATCAAAACTGCAGTTTTGAAACAGTTTTACACCAGAGAGCTGGAGAACTATACATCCATACTATCAAAACTGCAGTTTTGAAACAGTTTTACACCAGAGAGCTGGAGAACTATACATCCATACTATCAAAACTGCAGTTTTGAAACAGTTTTACACCAGAGAGCTGGAGAACTATACATCCATTAGACATCAGATTTTACACCAGAGACCTGGAGAACTATACATCCATTAGACATCAGATTTTACACCAGAGACCTGGAGAACTATACATCCATTAGACATCAGATTTTACACCAGAGACCTGGAGAACTATACATCCATTAGACATCAGATTTTACACCAGAGAGCTGGAGAACTATACATCCATTAGACATCAGATTTTACACCAGAGAGCTGGAGAACTATACATCCATTAGACATCAGATTTTTTACACCAGAGAGCTGGAGAACTATACATCCATTAGACATCAGATTTTACACCAGAGAGCTGGAGAACTATACATCCATTAGACATCAGATTTTACACCAGAGAGCTGGAGAACTATACATCCATTAGACATCAGATTTTACACCAGAGACCTGGAGAACTATACATCCATTAGACATCAGATTTTACACCAGAGACCTGGAGAACTATACATCCATTAGACATCAGATTTTACACCAGAGAGCTGGAGAACTATACATCCATTAGACATCAGATTTTACACCAGAGAGCTGGAGAACTATACATCCATTAGACATCAGATTTTACACCAGAGAGCTGGAGAACTATACATCCATTAGACATCAGATTTTACACCAGAGAGCTGGAGAACTATACATCCATTAGACATCAGATTATTTCTCTCTCTTTCTTAGTGACAAGCCATTTACCAGCTCTCACGAAGAGAAACACAGCAGTTTTGTCATTTAAATGTGAAATTAGTGGTGACAATAGTGTAGAAATGTCACCTCAGTTGAACTTTATCTTATACAAGGTAGTGGAGAATGTTTACTTCAAGTAAGTTGTCAACCTTATGAGAGTTTAACAAGATAATGAACTTGTACTCCACAATTTACATTTATTTGTGCATTTACTATTTAGTGACATGTAGAAGTTAAATGAATAAAAAATAGAAAGAAAGATGTGTAGATATTGTTTATGTAGCACTCAAGAGTCAGAAGCTAGCTTTAAAACTAACCTTGTTGGTTTTTAAACCATAAGACTGACAAAATTATTTTTAAGTGTTTACAGCAAGACATCTTTCTAGAAGACATTCCAAAGACACTCTGGACACTTCTATACATTATTGACCACAATAAGAAACTCATCTAGTCTGTTGAGTTTTGTAGATAAGTTACATGATTTCTCTTAGCATGGATAAGTTAACCATGAAGTTTCAACTAGTTATTGAGACTACAAAAGATTAAGTGTACTTCTACAAATAGACGATGTCTTACAGCTTCAACTAGCTGTGACCATACTAAGCTGAGAAGCAACACAAAAATTTGATGAAGTTAGCAGTCGGGATCACAGACAAAAGATATAAGGTTTCTTCAAACAAAACTGATATCTGTATGTGCAAGACAATGCAAAAGATTGCTGTAACTCAGGAAGTCAGTATATATTGATATGGTAATGTTTATGATAGGTTTTTATTTACAAGAAAAACTGCCAAAAAGATGATTGAATAAAAACCCATGATTTTGTTTAAAAAACATTAATATTTGTGTTATATTTTCTTTCACTATTATGTGTAAAACAACAATAATAACGAACTCTAAACCAAGGCCTTTCAAAACGTAAAACTTTAATCATAACGAACTCTAAACCAAGGCCTTTCAAAACGTAAAACTTTAATCATAACGAACTCTAAACCAAGGCCTTTCAAAACGTAAAACTTTAATCATATAATTTCAGTATGCTCCCAGTGAAAAAAATATCTTTAGAAAGTGTTCAAGTTAGTTTTTTTCTTGTTTTCTCAAAATCACAAATTTATAAAACAATGTGTTATATTTTCACACACACAACACATTTATCAAACATTATGTTTCCAAATGGGTATAATAAATGATAACATGAAAAGTCAGTTTCATTCATACAGCTCTTGGTTGACCTTTAAAATTACCTTAAACATCAAAATATAAATAGGCATCCACCTATAAGTTGATTATCCAACGTAGAGTTGATTAAGTCAGGTTTACCACTTTTAACAATATGAGCTATCAAAACATCTAGCCATCTTTGCTGGTTATGTCTGGTTGCTAAGAACCACTACAATTTTATCTTAAACTGAAGGATGTGATGCACATAACTTCATAACAATCACCAGTCAACATTATTAGAAGTCTTTCTTCAATTGAAAAGTTGACACATGTTGACTCCCAACAGTCCCAGCAAATAGTTCAAAGGCAATATTTAATTAAACACTTGATAAACCATATTTATTGGCTATGTTGTGAATCTCAGTTGGGTTGTAATTTCCTGACGCTTTTACAAATTTCAATAGGTATTGTATCACTGAAAAGAATAAAAGAATTTATATGTACAGAACAAAGAAAGATGTATATAAAATAACTTACATGAGAAGAAATAGACAAGAGTATATATACATATTATGATTATAGCAAAATGTAACAGTTTATATATAGCATGTAAACAGAAAGATGTATTGACAAGAGTATATATACATGATTATAGCAAAATGTAACAGTTTATATATAGCATGTAAACAGAAAGATGTATTGACAAGAGTATATATACATATGATTATAGCAAAATGTAACAGTTTATATATATAGCATGTAAACAGAAAGATGTATTGACAAGAGTATATATACATATTATGATTATAGCAAAATGTAACAGTTCATATATAGCATGTAAACAGAAAGATGTATTGACAAGAGTATATATACATATGATTATAGCAAAATGTAACAGTTTATATATAGCATGTAAACAGAAAGATGTATTGACAAGAGTATACATACATATTATGATTATAGCAAAATGTAACAGTTTATATATAGCATGTAAACAGAAAGATGTATTGACAAGAGTATATATACATATTATGATTATAGCAAAATGTAACAGTTTATATATAGCATGTAAACAGAAAGATGTATTGACAAGAGTATATATACATATTATGATTATAGCAAAATGTAACAGTTTATATATAGCATGTAAACAGAAAGATGTATTGACAAGAGTATATATACATATTATGATTATAGCAAAATGTAACAGTTTATATATAACATGTAAACAGAAAGATGTATTGACAAGAGTATATACACATATTATGATTATAGCAAAATGTAACAGTTTATATATAACATGTAAACAGAAAGATGTATTAATGCCAACATGTAAAACAAGAATATTTAGAAGGAAAAACTGGTTAGGAACCACACAAGAGATGTCAACACATCTATGACAAAACCATAAAAATAATCTTATAACAAAATGTTTCGAGGAATCTGGTAAAACAGCATACAACCATTACCAGCATATCTGAAAGGAATTTCTAATACGAATAAATTGGAAATTACAAGGTTCATTACATTCCAATCATATATGAATATCTAACCATCCACATAATAAAGTACAAGCAAATACCACACACTAGTAATAACAAAATCATCACTTCAAAATCATAAAAAAATATTTGTCCATATAATTAAACATCAATAAATACCATGTTGGTAATGTTCAACAGAGTTCAACACTTCTAAACCTTACAGAAATATCTAGCCACCCACATAACCTAAGATTATCACATTATAAGGAGACTTAAGAAATGATAATTTCTAATGATACAACAATAAAACACACATACATTCTTACATTTCTTTAAAAATTAAAACATCTTTAGTTGAATATGCCTCACATGTACACATTACAGGATTGAATTATATACCTTCTAAATCTTCAGATGACAAAAACATCACAAGCGTGTTAAATCTGCCAATTTTTGTCAAGTTTTTCAAGTACGGTAAAACATCCAGGTGCTCTCTGTAATGAATAAAATTACACTTAAACAAAACTAAAAATAAGATCATGGATAGCCTACAAACACAAAAACTAAAAAATTACTTGTGAGCAGAGAAATAAATTAAGAGTAATATAAAACCTATTGAATTCATACACAATATCTCAAACACTGTTAACGTTCTCACTACAAGATTAATCACAGGAACAGACCTCAAACATATTGTGTTTGTTGTAGTTTTCATACTAATAATTTTAATACGAGTATCTTCATAAAATTTGGCAGATGTTTAGTATATATTACAAGTTTTGTAAACAATTAGATTTGTTATTGAAGCATGTTTACTAGATTTATTTTTGAATATGTACATCATATATCTATATATTAAAGTGCTATGAGATTTCCATGTCAAGATTTAGAATACTTTTCTCCATCTCAAAAATCCCAAATTTTGTGTAATCTCTAAAACCTCCTAACTAAATGTGAAATACAATAAAACTTTACATTTTATCTGTTATTTTCTCTACTCTAACTTTATAGGAGGTTGGTCAATCTGAACAACTCCATAACCACCATAAAATGAAGTTAAAAGTTATCCTTTTTTGATTTCTAGAATTACTTCAAATTGTAATATGAAGCTAAATATGTTTATCTTAACAGCTTACCGAACATACAGCTCAAATTATGCTATCACATAACACACAAGCTACTCACGAACATACTTCATGAGAATTATTATTTATTTATAACTAATATTTAAAAAATTCCTATTTTACATATTTCTTTTTTATTAACTTTTATGTTAACAAGTAAATAATTCACATAAAAACAAGAAAAATGTTCTTACCTGGATTTTGTTGATGATGACAACTAACTGTTTTATACTAATAGTAGCAGTACATTGAATAACACACAGAACAATAACAATGTCCCATAATTATCATACATAGTTTTCCTGCTTTCTAATTATACGAAAAGAGCCATTAGGTACTCAGCTAAGCTTGTCAATGTGTTTCTGGAGAAGAGGTTGAAGAGAAACCAACAATTTTGTATACAGGAAACAACATAATGTGATACATTGTCTAATAGATGAAAACCTTGGTTTTACATTGGTTATAAATACAATAGCAGTGGATGTTGGAGAGCACTATTGACAACTTTTGAAAGAAAGGATGTGTTGTATGCTCTAAGACTCATCAGTGTTGACACACAGGAATCATCCATTGTTTCTCTTCCTTCCCTTGTAACACAATTCATATTGTTTGTTGGGTCCTTTTAAGGTATGAAATTGTGGCCTACTTTTGCTTTTTTGACCTGGATGGGTGTCATGTACACTATATAACTCATTTTGTGACTAATGCTGTGTACCCCTTGAATATAATACTACCACAGATTTCTGACATAGCAATCTTATAAACACAGTATCATGTTTACTGTGACTTAGGCCATGACTGACCCATGTTAAAACACTTCATTCTTTATCAATATTAATAAGTACAACTGTACAATTTTTTCTACCCTTAAGAAATAATTTAAGCTCTATAATTTTACAAAAATAGACTTACTTTACAAAGTGGCTTTTTAACAATGAGATAATATCTGAAAAAACTTCTGTTTCTAAGGAATGTTTGAAAAGCTCAGGAAACTTCTCTGGTGAGATTTGCTGAAACAAAGATGGAATCTTAAAGTAAGGAATATGAAATAAATCAATTTGATAAAACACTTAAATATAATTACAAAAAAACCTTAGAGATTGGATTAAATTAAACACTGATTCCAAAAATCTTTAAAAACATCAGAATTAAAATTCCAAAATTCAATAATGGTTGTTTTTTTATCCTTTTTTACAATTACTAATAGAAAGGATAGCTGTCAGTGAAACATGGCTTTATATCAGGTGTCAGAATTGTTATGTAAAAATATGTAATGGTGTTCAAGTTTGTTTAATCAAATTATCAGTACAAGTTTTTTTTTTTACATGCCTTTAAATATTCAAACAGTTTCTCCTTAGAATTTCGAAGCTTTCTCCAATCAGCCTGGAACTGGAAAGCTGTGTGGGGACAACCAACAGCCATCTGGACACGAGGTAAAGCTTTCACGTCCTGTGTAATAACTTCATGTGAAGGTTTTGGTGTGAGATTTTGCTGTTGACTAGTTTCACTGACAGTGTACTCTGCAGCATGCAGTGTCTCAGAAAGTGTCTCCACATAAGCTTCATGACATACTAGAGGTTGCTGAGAACTTTGCAACTTATTAGAAATGGGATCAAACCAGTCACTTTCTATCTCTTGGATTTCTAGTCTTCTAAATGGTTTCTTTGAAATAGAAAACAATGTAATAAGTGTCAAGGAATTCATTAACTCTAAACTTACAACACTCTTTTACTTTCTATGTTTATTTAATTAAATACAAAGTATAGATAGTTTAAAAAACACGTGGAATGAAAAGACATCAGCACAAATAAACCAGTATGAAGTGTTTTATTGTTAGTGAAAAATCAGCTTAATGAAGTAATAAAGTTAAAATAACTTCTAAACAGAATGAAACACAACAAAGGAAAAGACCTGTTTGAATTTGATCAGTCTACCTAGTTTTACCTTTCTAATAACATTAACTTCTAGGTAAATAGGAGAAAAACTAATAGCAATCTAAAGTTATAAGAGCTAGATACTTTCATATGGTTCCTAATAGCAATCTAAAGTTATAAGAGCTAGATACTTTCATGTAGTTCCTAATAGCAATCTAAAGTTATAAGAGCTAGATACTTTCATGTAGTTCCTAATAGCAATCTAAAGTTATAAGAGCTAGATACTTTCATATGGTTCCTAATAGCAATCTAAAGTTATAAGAGCTAGATACTTTCATATGGTTCCTAATAGCAATCTAAAGTTATAAGAGCTAGATACTTTCATATAGTTCCTAATAGCAATTTTAAGTTATAAGAGCTAGATACTTTCATATGGTTCCTAATAGCAATCTAAAGTTATAAGAGCTAGATACTTTCATATAGTTCCTAATAGCAATTTTAAGTTATAAGAGCTAGATACTTTCATATGGTTCCTAATAGCAATCTAAAGTTATAAGAGCTAGATACTTTCATATGGTTCCTAATAGCAATCTAAAGTTATAAGAGCTAGATACTTTCATGTAGTTCCTAATAGCAATCTAAAGTTATAAGAGCTAGATACTTTCATGTAGTTCCTAATAGCAATCTAAAGTTATAAGAGCTAGATACTTTCATGTAGTTCCTAATAGCAATCTAAAGTTATAAGAGCTAGATACTTTCATGTAGTTCCTAATAGCAATCTAAAGTTATAAGAGCTAGATACTTTCATGTAGTTCCTAATAGCAATCTAAAGTTATAAGAGCTAGATACTTCCATGTAGTTCCTAATAGCAATCTAAAGTTATAAGAGCTAGATACTTTCATATGGTTCCTAATAGCAATCTAAAGTTATAAGAGCTAGATACTTTCATATGGTTCCTAATAGCAATCTAAAGTTATAAGAGCTAGATACTTTCATATGGTTCCTAATAGCAATCTAAAGTTATAAGAGCTAGATACTTTCATATAGTTCCTAATAGCAATTTTAAGTTATAAGAGCTAGATACTTTCATATGGTTCCTAATAGCAATCTAAAGTTATAAGAGCTAGATACTTTCATATAGTTCCTAATAGCAATATAAAGTTATAAGAGCTAGATACTTTCATATGGTTCCTAACAGCAATCTAAAGTTATAAGAGCTAGATACTTTCATATAGTTCCTAATAGCAATCTAAAGTTATAAGAGCTAGATACTTTCATGTAGTTCCTAATAGCAATCTAAAGTTATAAGAGCTAGATACTTTCATATGGTTCCTAATAGCAATCTAAAGTTATAAGAGCTAGATACTTTCATATAGTTCCTAATAGCAATATAAAGTTATAAGAGCTAGATACTTTCATATGGTTCCTAACAGCAATCTAAAGTTATAAGAGCTAGATACTTTCATATAGTTCCTAATAGCAATCTAAAGTTATAAGAGCTAGATACTTTCATATAGTTCCTAATAGCAATATAAAGTTATAAGAGCTAGATACTTTCATATGGTTCCTAACAGCAATCTAAAGTTATAAGAGCTAGATACTTTCATATAGTTCCTAATAGCAATCTAAAGTTATAAGAGCTAGATACTTTCATGTAGTTCCTAATAGCAATCTAAAGTTATAAGAGCTAGATACTTTCATATAGTTCCTAATAGCAATTTTAAGTTATAAGAGCTAGATACTTTCATATGGTTCCTAATAGCAATCTAAAGTTATAAGAGCTAGATACTTTCATATAGTTCCTAATAGCAATATAAAGTTATAAGAGCTAGATACTTTCATGTAGTTCCTAATAGGCATCTAGAGTTATAAGAGCTAGATACTTTCATGTAGTTCCTAATAGCAATCTAAAGTTATAAGAGCTAGATACTTTCATGTAGTTCCTAATAGCAATCTGAAGTTATAAGAGCTAGATACTTTCATATGGTTCCTAATAGCAATCTAAAGTTATAAGAGCTAGATACTTTCATATAGTTCCTAATAGCAATCTAAAGTTATAAGAGCTAGATACTTTCATATAGTTCCTAACAGCAATCTAAAGTTATAAGAGCTAGATACTTTCATATAGTTCCTAATAGCAATCTAAAGTTATAAGAGCTAGATACTTTCATGTAGTTCCTAATAGCAATCTAAAGTTATAAGAGCTAGATACTTTCATATGGTTCCTAATAGCAATCTAAAGTTATAAGAGCTAGATACTTTCATATAGTTCCTAATAGCAATATAAAGTTATAAGAGCTAGATACTTTCATATGGTTCCTAACAGCAATCTAAAGTTATAAGAGCTAGATACTTTCATATAGTTCCTAATAGCAATCTAAAGTTATAAGAGCTAGATACTTTCATATAGTTCCTAATAGCAATATAAAGTTATAAGAGCTAGATACTTTCATATGGTTCCTAACAGCAATCTAAAGTTATAAGAGCTAGATACTTTCATATAGTTCCTAATAGCAATCTAAAGTTATAAGAGCTAGATACTTTCATGTAGTTCCTAATAGCAATCTAAAGTTATAAGAGCTAGATACTTTCATATAGTTCCTAATAGCAATTTTAAGTTATAAGAGCTAGATACTTTCATATGGTTCCTAATAGCAATCTAAAGTTATAAGAGCTAGATACTTTCATGTAGTTCCTAATAGCAATCTAAAGTTATAAGAGCTAGATACTTTCATGTAGTTCCTAATAGCAATCTAAAGTTATAAGAGCTAGATACTTTCATGTAGTTCCTAATAGCAATCTAAAGTTATAAGAGCTAGATACTTCCATGTAGTTCCTAATAGCAATCTAAAGTTATAAGAGCTAGATACTTTCATATGGTTCCTAATAGCAATCTAAAGTTATAAGAGCTAGATACTTTCATATGGTTCCTAATAGCAATCTAAAGTTATAAGAGCTAGATACTTTCATATGGTTCCTAATAGCAATCTAAAGTTATAAGAGCTAGATACTTTCATATAGTTCCTAATAGCAATTTTAAGTTATAAGAGCTAGATACTTTCATATGGTTCCTAATAGCAATCTAAAGTTATAAGAGCTAGATACTTTCATATAGTTCCTAATAGCAATATAAAGTTATAAGAGCTAGATACTTTCATATGGTTCCTAACAGCAATCTAAAGTTATAAGAGCTAGATACTTTCATATAGTTCCTAATAGCAATCTAAAGTTATAAGAGCTAGATACTTTCATGTAGTTCCTAATAGCAATCTAAAGTTATAAGAGCTAGATACTTTCATATGGTTCCTAATAGCAATCTAAAGTTATAAGAGCTAGATACTTTCATATAGTTCCTAATAGCAATATAAAGTTATAAGAGCTAGATACTTTCATATGGTTCCTAACAGCAATCTAAAGTTATAAGAGCTAGATACTTTCATATAGTTCCTAATAGCAATCTAAAGTTATAAGAGCTAGATACTTTCATATAGTTCCTAATAGCAATATAAAGTTATAAGAGCTAGATACTTTCATATAGTTCCTAATAGCAATCTAAAGTTATAAGAGCTAGATACTTTCATGTAGTTCCTAATAGCAATCTAAAGTTATAAGAGCTAGATACTTTCATATAGTTCCTAATAGCAATTTTAAGTTATAAGAGCTAGATACTTTCATATGGTTCCTAATAGCAATCTAAAGTTATAAGAGCTAGATACTTTCATATAGTTCCTAATAGCAATATAAAGTTATAAGAGCTAGATACTTTCATGTAGTTCCTAATAGGCATCTAGAGTTATAAGAGCTAGATACTTTCATGTAGTTCCTAATAGCAATCTAAAGTTATAAGAGCTAGATACTTTCATGTAGTTCCTAATAGCAATCTAAAGTTATAAGAGCTAGATACTTTCATATGGTTCCTAATAGCAATCTAAAGTTATGAGAGCTAGATACTTTCATATAGTTCCTAATAGCAATCTAAAGTTATAAGAGCTAGATACTTTCATATAGTTCCTAATAGCAATCTAAAGTTATAAGAGCTAGATACTTTCATGTAGTTCCTAATAGCAATCTAAAGTTATAAGAGCTAGATACTTTCATATGGTTCCTAATAGCAATCTAAAGTTATAAAAGCTAGATACTTTCATGTAGTTCCTAATAGCAATCTAAAGTTATAAGAGCTAGATACTTTCATGTAGTTCCTAATAGCAATCTAAAGTTATAAGAGCTAGATACTTTCATGTAGTTCCTAATAGCAATCTAAAGTTATAAGAGCTAGATACTTTCATATAGTTCCTAATAGCAATCTAAAGTTATAAGAGCTAGATACTTTCATATAGTTCCTAATAGCAATCTAAAGTTATAAGAGCTAGATACTTTCATATGGTTCCTAATAGCAATCTAAAGTTATAAGAGCTAGATACTTTCATATAGTTCCTAATAGCAATCTAAAGTTATAAGAGCTAGATACTTTCATGTAGTTCCTAATAGCAATCTAAAGTTATAAGAGCTAGATACTTTCATATAGTTCCTAATAGCAATCTAAAGTTATAAGAGCTAGATACTTTCATGTAGTTCCTAATAGCAATCTAAAGTTATAAGAGCTAGATACTTTCATATGGTTCCTAATAGCAATCTAAAGTTATAAGAGCTAGATACTTTCATGTAGTTCCTAATAGCAATCTAAAGTTATAAGAGCTAGATACTTTCATATGGTTCCTAATAGCAATCTAAAGTTATAAGAGCTAGATACTTTCATATAGTTCCTAATAGCAATCTAAAGTTATAAGAGCTAGATACTTTCATATGGTTCCTAATAGCAATCTAAAGTTATAAGAGCTAGATACTTTCATATAGTTCCTAATAGCAATTTTAAGTTATAAGAGCTAGATACTTTCATATGGTTCCTAATAGCAATCTAAAGTTATAAGAGCTAGATACTTTCATATGGTTCCTAATAGCAATCTAAAGTTATAAGAGCTAGATACTTTCATGTAGTTCCTAATAGCAATCTAAAGTTATAAGAGCTAGATACTTTCATATAGTTCCTAATAGCAATCTAAAGTTATAAGAGCTAGATACTTTCATATAGTTCTGCTGTTTGCACTTTGTACATACTTTCACCATACCCTAGAGAAACATATGTGGTCAAGGATATAAAGTTTCACAGCCACATGATGTTTTAAAATATTTCATTACAACATAATGAGTGAAGGTCACTTAGTTTTAACAGATAATGAATGGTCATGACATATTTTATGGCTATGGGAGCACAACAACAGATTTCATAGTCACATGAGAATAACAACAGGTTTGACAGTGAAATGAGAATGATTACCAGTATCATAATCACAAGTGTAATAACAGGTTTTATGGCAATGCACATTTCATTTGCAGAAGGAAGTTAATGAAACTTTTATACTGAAACCTTGATATGTGTTTGTACTTCACCTACTTTTTCTTGGTTTAATGTTGTGTTTGGGTTCATCTTGGAAAGTTCTTGTAACAGTAACTACACTCGCACTTATTTGATGTCAACATTAAATACCTTTTGAGACTGAGAGTTACTCCCATATGTATTAAACTACAAGTTCTAGGACACTTCTTAATACACATTTCACAACTCTTAACTGACATTTAAAAAACTTTAATAACCCTTACCACTATTGTGAAACATTTCTAATAACAAGTGTTACATGACACTTCTAATAACTCTTAAAAACTGTTATAAGACAATGTAAAACTCTCTTGGTACTGTTATAAAAATTATAATAGTCCCTATGAGAATCACCTACGCACTGAATAGTTGAAGTAAAAGTGTCACTGGCCACTATTCAGTTCTCAGTATATAGTTGCATAATAGAAGGTATCATAAATAAATAACCTCAGCATTCAGAAAATTGTTTATCTGCAAAGTCTAAGTTCAAGGGTGGTCCAGTTCAATCTATATTTTATCAGTGTATGTCGCTGAGTTATATCAGTTAACTAATTCCACTCCTCAACAGTAACCTTGAAAATAAGCTAACCAAAGAGAGATAAGCTGGACTTGTTTGAGCATTAATTATTGTTGAAAAACACCTCATTACTAACCACTGTTGAAAAACACCTCATTACTAACCACTGTTGAAAAACACCTCATTACTAACCACTGTTGAAAATCTTCTAATAACCATTACTACCATATCTCATTCTTATTTCGAGTGGGTTTTTGTTAATCAAGAATCATTATTACTGTTTTAAAACACTTCTAATAACTATTACTGCTGTTAATCATCCATACCACTGTTATAAAACAGTATTAATCATAATAAAATTCCATACCTTTGACCTAAGATGAGGTGGTTTGAAGATTGGTTCAACAATACTGCAAGTGTCTTGCTGTCGTGAGTCTAATGATTTGTTCTGCACACTGGACGAACTAGTTAGTTCAATAGATTCTTCCTTCAATGATTTGTTTTGCATGCTGGATGAACTAGTTAGTTCAACAGTTTCTTCCTTCAATGATTTGTTCTGCACACTGGACAAACTAGTTAGTTCAATAGATTCTTCCTTCAATGATTTGTTCTGCACACTGGATGAACTAGTTAGTTCAACAGTTTCTTCTTTTAGTGATGTGTTTTGCACACTGGATGAACTAGTTAGTTCAACAGATTTTTCCTTCTGGAAATTATATGCTGAATTTCCTATACCCTGTGGATCAGAAGCTTCTTTATGCCTTGATTTATCCAATGGTACTTTATTTAAAGACTTTTTCTTTAGTTCCTACAGTAAAAATGAATGAAATAAACACCAGTCTCATTTCATACCAATCAGTAAATAAGTTACAGCTAAATTAGAGATCCACCAGAATTAACTCTCACTCAAAAACTTAAATGAGTCTGGTTTAAGTTTGATTTCAGTTATTTATAATGAAGAAAGAGGGAGTTCTTACTTTTTTCTGAATAGCTAACATATTAAAAACATAACTAACAACAAATGCTAATATAGAACAGAAAATAAAAATGCTTAAAAACAAAAATTCCCAGAATTCTAAAACAAATTGCAATAGAAAATCTTCAAAATTCATCTTAAAGAGGTGTATTTAACAAACTGAAAATAAACCACAGGAAAGGTTAAGCAGCATCAAGTATAAAAACACCATATTATCTAAATTTTCATTAAGCACTTGCACGTGTAATGAGAAATTTCATAAAGATCCTTACACATAACCTTCCACATTACTTAAATCCTTACAAATGACTCTACCTTCCAAACTACATAAATCCTTACAAACAATTGGTTTGTTGGTTGATTTAGTGTTTTATGACACAAAACAGCTAGGCTATCTGTGCCAAACGTCCGGTAAAAAGGTAAAAGCAAATTCAGTAAAATTCATAAAAGGAAATTAAGGTAAAACAAAACAAAGTTAAAAAAATAAATATATAAATAGCATAAAACCAATGTTTACATCTAGTCTACAACATCAAGAGAAAAACTACAGTAACACAAGTTGTAAAGGACTTTCTGTAGCATGACTGTAATAATCATAACTCACCTGAAGTTGGCCTTTCCAGTCCTGGTTTCGAATTACTTAATGTTACAATCAGTTTCTAATTTCAAATTGAACTAGATGAGCTGTGATTCTTAAAGGGGAATCACATTAAAAAAAGGTCTAATGTATAAATTTAAAACCTTAAATGGCATTAAAAAGATTAATGGCCTTTAAAAAACTAAAAACATTACCAAGGTGGACAGTGTCACCATCATCAGTAACACTGTCTAATGTTATGGATAAACCTTGGGACAGAACATGCTAAAAATAGTGCCGTCATTGTGAAATCATAATGATGACAAAAAAGTAAAAGTGGCTTATTGTCATCTGAGTGTTACACAGACAACACACTGGTGCATCAGTTCCAGAGAAAAGAAAACGATGAGTTACAAAAATGTGACCAATGCGTAGACTAGTTAGAACAACTTCCTCTTTCTGATCCTTATGGTGACAAGATGGCCAAAGTCCAATATAGGGTTTTATTTGGAAAAACTTGTTTTTGAGTTGCTCACTCCAAGTTGACTGCCAGCTGGTATGGAGCTAAGCCTTAAATACAGGACCATAGCTCATGTGTGGGACAGGCAAAGTG
Source organism: Tachypleus tridentatus (assembly GCF_004210375.1). Lineage (NCBI taxonomy): Eukaryota > Metazoa > Arthropoda > Merostomata > Xiphosura > Limulidae > Tachypleus > Tachypleus tridentatus. Next base: position 107,368,747 of record NC_134831.1, read on the forward strand.
GTGATAGTGACAGAGCAGATAGATTTAGCTGCAGTGTCAGCAAGCTCGTTCCTGCAAATACCAACGTGGCCAGGTATCCAGAAAAACTGGATAGAAGTAGATGTTAATGAGAAATGGGCCAGATGGTTTAGAATATTGGCAATAACAGGATGCGAACCAACGTGAAGTGATCCCATGGCCAGTAGAAAACTAAGCAAGTCAGTATAGATAGTGCAGTTTGAGTTCTGCTCAGCTTCTATGTGATCCAGGGCAAGAGAAATGGCATACAGTTCAGCAGTGAACACAGAAGCTGTAGAGGGGATTCCACGTGCAACCAACAAACCATGACAGAGCCCACATAGTCACCTGATTTTGAACCATCTGTATAAATTGGAATGGAAGGATGGTTCAAAAGATGTTCAGCAAATAGCAAACAGTATTTCCAATCAGGATGGTCTACTCTTCTCAGCTGACTTAAAGACAGGTCACAACTGGGGACTGTAAGAAGCCATGGTGGGATGGACTAACCAGTAGATACAGCAATGTTATCCAAGGACAGACCCAATTCATCTAACTGCACCTGGATATGAAGGCCAAAAGGAGCAATGGCAGACCATCTGGTTTCAAAAAAGCATGGCCTATTGAGGAAGGAAAACACAACCCCAGGTGAGATGCTTTGGTAAGGAGCACAGTTTCAAAGCATATAGTAAAGACAGTTGCAAATGGCAGAGGTGCAAAGAAGGTTCATCAGACTATGTTTAAGCTCTGAACTGGAGAAGTGCAAAAAGCTCCAGTGCAGAGCCAAAGTCCTTGATGATGAGTAGGGTCTAGTATCTTTAAGGCCGATGGTCTGGCAGAGCCACAGACCAGTGATCCATACTTAAGTTTCGATAGAATAAGAGTACCATATATATTTAGCATAGAACGTCGATCCGCTCCACAAGTGGTGGAAGGAACGACATGGAGAATGTTCAGTGTTCTTGTACATTTGACCCATAGCTGTTTGATGTGTGGTATAAAGGTTAGCTTACGGTCAAAGATAAGCCCCAAGACCACAAACAGCATAACTTCACCGATACGAAGTTCAGGATCAGAGCGAGTATCCCGTTGGTGGCAAAAGTGCATGCAAACGGTTTAAGAGAGAAGGTAAAGCTGTTTGCTGTGATCCACTTCAGTAAACAATTGAGGGCATTCTGTAGCTGCCGCTCAATATACCTCATGTCCAATGACTGATATGAGATGTGAAAGTCATCGACATAGAGTCCATTTGCAACAGGGAGTTGTTCAGTAATGGCATTACTTTTTATACTGAAAAGTGTGACACTCAGAACACAGCCATGAGGGACTCCAAGTTCCTGTACAAAAGAACGGGAAAGTGTCGAACCCACACATACTCGGAACCTCCTGTCCTTTAACAAATTTTTAATAAAAATGGGCAAATGGCCAAGTAACCCATACATATGGAGGTCTCTCCATGTTGTATCGTAAGCCTTCTCAATGTCAAAGAATATTGGTACAAGTTGATGTCATTTGAGAAAGGCTTCTCTGATTGACGTTTCAAGTCAGATCAGGCGGTCCATGGTGGAGCACTGTCATTGGAACCCACACCGGGTGGGCGAGAGGAGGTTGTTTGATTCAAGCATTAACCATCCTCTCTAAGGTCTTACAGAGACAGCTCATCAAAGCAATTGGACAGTAGTTTGAAGAAATCTTGGGAATCCTTCCCAGGCTTGGAGAAAGGCATGACAATAGCCTGGCGTTAGGCATCAGGAAAAACATTTTCCTGCCAGATCCGGTTAAAAAACAACCAGAAGGATAGCAAGAGAGGCAGGAGATAGATGGCAAACCATCTCATAGTGTATATCATCAGGTCCAACTGATGTACTGCCAGACCGATGAAGGGCCAGTTTCAGTTCCACCAGTGTAAAGGGACAATTACAGTCAAAGAGATAATCAGCTTGAAAGGAAAGAGGTGATTGCTCTGCCTGAGTCTTGATGGCTAAGAAGGTGGAAAAAGAGGCAGAAGTGCTAGATCACCTAAAGTATTGGCAATGCTCTGGGTATCAGTCACTTCCTGACCATCAGAGAGTGAGATCGATAGGGGCACAGAGTGATATTTTCCACTGACCTTTCGAATCTTGTCCCAATTGATTTTAGAACTGGTGGTAGAGGATATGCTGGTTCTGAACTTAATCCAAGATTCCTTCTGGCTTTGACATACCCATCGAGCATGTGCATGGGCCCACTGGAAAGTGATGCAGTTTGAGACTGTGGGATATCTATGGAAAGTATCCCAGACTCGTTTTTGAACCTTCAGTGCCATATGGCAGACAGGATTCCACTATATCCTCGTCCATGTATAATACAGTCAGTTACTGCTGCCACGCAGTCCTCTATTGATGGCTTACAGACAATGGCAGGATCAAGTTCTGTGAGAGCAATGAAAGAGGGTCAGTTTGCGTGATCCAGCTTCCACCGTGGCACGCACGACCATGGCCAGTCTCTCTCAAGATTATAGGAAAATGATCACTGCCTCATGGATTATTGTCAATAGCAGTAAAGGACTGACTAGGTGCATGAAAATAAGTAGAAGAACCAGTATTGAAAAGAGAAAGGTTGTAATCAGAGAGCATATGCTCTACAAAGTGACCCCCCTATCAATATCAGCACTTCCCCAGAGGGGATGATGACCATTAAAGCCACCCAGAATTAAAAAGGGAGATGGCAATTGTTCAATAAGAGCATCAAGGACTGATTGATCATATGTCTCTCCAGGTGACACGTATGGAGAACAAACAGTGATGGTATGACCCAAGGAAACAGAGGTGACTTTGGCCTCCAAGGGTGTGTCAAGTGGCAAAGACAGGGTGGGCACATACTGATCAACCAACAGTGCCACCCCTCCACGCACTCATCCATCACACAGCCTGTCATTTCAGTATAAAGAAAACTGCCAAAAGATAACTGTATCGGCAGGTTTCAAAAATGTTTCCTGTAAGGAGAGACAAACAGGATGGTAGGAAGCAATTAGTGTTTTGATGTAATCCAGATTAGAACATAAACCTCGACAGTTCCATTGTATAAAGATGACCATTTTTATGTATGTGTAGGCAAATTGGGTGGAGAACCCTTCTGTTTACGACCACATCTTTTTTCCTTAGTTTCTTTATTCGAAGGAGGTCTATTGACCTCTGTTGATCCTGCCCTGGGTCGATTGGGCAGGTCTTTGCTGTTGTAAGGGGATTCCAGAGACTGAGGATGTGAACAAATGATTGTTTTGCATCTTGGGGTGAGAGAGGAAGATGGATCCTAGGAAATGCCTGTACCTGGAAACAAAGGATGTGGATCTTGGCGCTTGGTGGATTGTATATAAGGGACAGAAATAGGTGTAGAAGTTGATTCATCAACTTTTATAACCATGGAGGTCAATTGGAGGTGTTTGGAGTATGATTTTTAGGAGGCACAGAGAAATCTTTCTGCACTCCCACAGTAGCTGTGGAATGAAGTGCAGCAGCATACGTCTGAGATGAGGTGGTCGACAGCAATTTCTGAGCCTCAGGATAGGTAATGTTATGAATCGTTTTCAAATGTTGGACCTCTTTTTCTTCCAACCATTTAGGGCAAGGACAAAAGTAGGACAGGTGAAAGCCATTGCAACTGATGCAATGAAGGTCCGTTTCACACTCATAGGCATCATGGTCCTTGGCACTGCAACGAGCACACGTCAAGGAACCACAACATGACGTCTTCGAGTTACCGAAACGTGGACACTGGAAACATTGGAGAGGGTTTGGAATGAACGGCCATACTCTGCAATTAAGATAACCTGCCTTGATGGTGGCAGGCAGGCGTGGTGACGTATATGTCAGAATGAGGATATTGATCGGCACTATAATTCCATCTTTGCGAGTGGAGATATGTCTCACTGCAGAAACTCCTTGGGCGGAGAAACCAGTGAGAATCTCCGACTCTGGGATGTTCTTCAAATCCCTCTCAACAATAACTCCTCATGATGAATTCAAATTAGCATGAAGTGTAACCTCTATAGGTATATCCCCAATTGCCTTTGAATGTAACAGGAATTCACTGTGTTGAGATGTGGATGTTTCCACTAATATGTCACCAGATTGAAGCTTTTTTACTGACTTTGGAGAGCCAGCAAGTCCCTCTATTCCCTTTTGAATAAAAATGGAGACATTTGCCCTAAAGGTTTGTCTGAAAGTGAGTGCAATATAAGAAAATGAGGTACAACAGGTGGTATGGATGGTGAGAAATGCTGCTCAGAATCTTCAAGACGTGGTCGTTTACATATACACTGTTTTTTTCACTATTTTATTAAGATCTTTAATTGAAGTATCCATTATAAAGAAAGGGAAATTTCGGTGCCCACTGACCCCACCCACCATGGAGCCCTATGAGAGGACACACTACAATGTCAAACAAGGACACTGCAACAATGCCAGGGTTTTGTGAGTACTATACCCAAACAATAGCATCAAATACAATGTCCACAATACCTGTTGAGAACATCCAACACTGGTACTCAGTTGACCCTAGCCCAAGTGGAACAGTTGGCTGACTAACCAAAGATGGGCCACCCCAAGGCCACTTGTCTACAGGAATTTAAGGCTGAAGTGGTGTGTTAGGGTTGGACCCCTCAACCACCAGGATCCTCTCCTCCCCTTCACAAGCTGCCATGCAGGGCAAACATGTGGGTGGATGTTTAGATCCCAGAAGAGGTAAACTGAAAGAACAGAACCTTCCCTGGGAGGTCCCTCACCACATACAGGAATCCACACCGAGGGGCCTTGCAAACGACTCTACCTTCTAAACTACACAAATCCTTACAATATTACCTTCCATACTATCTAGATCATTACAAACTGTTACCAAGATCATTACAAACAATGTTACCTTACACACTATCTACATCCTTACAAACAACCCAACCTTCAACACTGCCTACATCCTTATAAACAACCCTACATTCCACACTACCTACATCCTTAGAAATAATATCACATTCCACAGTTCCTACATCCTTAGAAATAATAGTACATTACACACAACCTATATCCTTACAAACACCTCTACATTTCACACTACCTATATCCTAAGAAATAACAGTACATTCTACACCTACATCTTTAGAAAGAATACTACATTCCACATTACCTATATCTTCAGAAATAATAGTACATTCCACACTACCTACATCCTTACAAACACCACTACATTCCACACTACCTACATCCTTACAAACAACTCTACATTCCACACTACCTACATCTTTACAAACAACTCTACATTCCACACTACCTACATCCTTACAAACAACTCTACATTCCACACTACCTACATCCTTACAAACACCTCTACATTCCACACTACCTACATCCTTAGAAATAATAGTACATTCTACAGTACCTAATTTTATAATACTTAAATAATAAGTGACCTTCTCAAGTTTTCCTAGTTCAGCTTTTGTTTGTTGATTTTCTGGTTCAACTTCTAATACTGTTTGGAAGTCAGCCTTGGCAAGATCATATTTTTTCAATCCAAATCTGGCAACTCCTCTTCGATGGAAAGCCTTAAGGTAGGTTGGATCTAGTGTGATAGCCATGTCACAGTCTTGTTCTGCTGCAGCCAGTCTATCAGCAAAAGAAACACTGGCTTGGTGATGATATACTGCATAAAAATTATAATTATTCATTTATTTCTAATTCATAAGAATTATAAAATTCCAGGTTATATGCTTTCTACACAGAAAATCTTCACAGCCTACAAATATCTAATGTATGTATTTTGTAGAATTACCATAAATTATTCCTTCTTTAACAGCACCAATTTCATAACATTATACATTTATATATATTATATATTTTGTATCTTAAAAAATACAAAATCTCAAACAGGCTAAAGACAACTTAGCTGTATGAAGGTTTGGTTTGAAGGAAAGAGAGGACAATATTAGTTTAAAATGGCTGAGAAAGCCACTATGGGAAAATACTGAGCATTCAATTGATTATTCATACCATAGACAGAAGTAAGTATATATTACAAAGCATTTCCAAAAATGGAGATGAATCGGGCCAGTGTGGTTTATTCAGTGATGTCTCAGCAAATAGAAAAGACACAACATTCTTATGTGATATCATAGCTTGTTAACATCATTACTTTGAGTTCCTAATTTGTAAGAAACTATAAACTCTGTAATCAGACATCATAAACATCTAATCTGAATCAACACTGTATTCAATATACAACATGAATGCACAAAAAACAATATTTAGGATATTTCTTTTACAGTGCTTTCACATGCTAAGTATCCTGTGTTTGGGTTGTGGGGCAGACCCTGATATATAAAATCATTCTATTCATCTATTTTTAGCATTTTCAGCTTAAATTAAAATACCACTCAAATTTTATGAAAAATTTGCAGATTTAATGACACTACTGCAAGTTTTTGATTCCAATAGTAGATAGCATGTGGTGCTGTGTCTTTGACTTACATGTTTGGCCTCTTGGTAAGATCAACAAGAGTTTGTTCCAGTCCTTGTTCATTGTTTTCAGAGCAGATACAACTTCCTTCACCTTGGTGTCAGGGTGGTTGGTTGATTGTTTTTGTGCTTATTAGTGCAAAGCAACTAGGCTACCTACCCCAAACAACTGGTGAAAAAGTAAAATCATTATAGCATGCAAAAAGGAATCATGTTAAAACAAAACAATGGCCAATTCTTGATGACAATAAACCCACTTGAAATAAAAATGTATCTCCACACTTTCACAGACCATTGAAGAGCAAGCTTCAATTCTACCAGTGTAAAGGGCTGATTATACTGACAGATGATCAGCCCAAAAGGAAAGAGGTAATCATTCTGCTAAACTTTTGGCTAAGAAGATGGGGGACAAGGTAAAAGTGTTAGATACACAAGAAAAGCTTTTACTAAGAGTATTAGCAATGCTTTGGGCATCAGCAACTTCCTGGCCACTGGAGAGCAAGATTGAAAGGGGAAGTATACTGCCAACTGACCTTCTGAATCTTGCCTCATATGACTTTGGAACTCGTGGTAGGAGATGCTAGTTGTATACTTAATCCAAGATTACTTCTGGCTTTGACATTTTACCTGCCAAGCAAATGCACAGGACCACCAAAAGGCAATATGGTTTGAAAGTGTGGGATACCTATAAAATGTATGCCAGGTTAATTTATGAGCCTCTTGTGCCATTTGGTATTCCAGAAAGGTATTCCAAACCCATTTTTGAGCCTTCGATGCCATATTGCAGGCAGAATTCCATCACAGAAAAGGATACCAGAGAAACAAATTTTCACCAGATAGAGTGGGGGACAGTAAATCCTGAGCCTCTGGGAAAGTAATGTTGTTTACAGTTTTTACATATTGGACCTTTTCTCCTCCATACACTTAGGGCAAGAACAAAAGGAAGGGGGTGGGAACCATTACAGTTATCACAATGAAGATTCAGTTCACACTCACAGACATAATGGTCTTTGCTAATACAAAATGTGCACATTAAAAAACTCCAACAAGATGCCTTTGAAGGACTGAATTGCTGGAAATGGAAATATCAGAGAGGATTTGAGATATATGGCCATATTCTACAGTTCAAGTAGCTTGCTTTGGTGGACGTGGCTACGTAAACATGAAAATAACATTTGTAGGTAGCATTATTCCATATTTATGGAGATATGGCACACTGCAGAAATACCTTTGCTGGAAAAACCCAAAAGATCTCTGACTTGAAAATGTTCTTTAAATCCCTCTTAGCAATAACACCTTTTGAGGAATTCAAAGTAGCATGGGGAATAATGTTGTTGGGTATATCCCTAATAGTCTTCAATTGGTAGTGTAGATGTTTCCACCAAGATGTCTCCAGAGCACAATTTTCTGACTTATTTGGGAGAGACAGCAAAACCTTCTAATCCCTTTTGAATGAAAAAGGGAGACATCTGCCCTAAGGATTCCTCAGACAATGAATGCAAAATTATTTAGTGAAGTGTAAAATCCAACAGTGATGGCAACTGTATAACAAAGTCATCCATACATTGTCATTTACCACATTATCTATGTTTATTTTTAATTTTTAATTTTTTCTTGGATTAGGATATCCATATGAAATAGAATACATTTCAGTGCCCATTGTCCCGACCCACCATGAAGCTCTATGAGGAGGATGCACTGCAATGCCAAACAAGGACACTGCAGCAACACCAGGTTTTGTGAGCACAATGCCTAAACACCAGCATCAGACACAATGTCCATAACACCGATTGAGAACATCTAACACTGGTACTCGATTGATCCTAGCCCTAATGGACCAGCCGACTGACCCTTGAAATCCACTCCAAGACTGCCCATTTACAGGAATTCATGGGAAGAGTGGTATGTTGGGCCCCTTAACCATCAGGATCCTCTCCTTCCCTTCATGAGTTGATATGCACCACAAATAGATGGGTGGATGTTTACATTCCAGAGGAAGTAAACTGTAAGTACAGAATCTTCTCTGAGAGGTCCCCTCACCATGTAAGGGAATCCACCCTCAAGGGGCCTTGGTGTCAGTGGGATAATTTTTATCACCTTGGTCAATGGTATTCTACTACTTTTAGTGCAGTTCACCTACATTAATGATGGAAATATCATACTGTAGGTTCTAGCTGAAACCCAGATTTCAATCAATGAAAGTGCCGTCTAGCTGTTTCAAAAGCTTCTTCAATCTTCAGTCTCTCTTTCACTTCTGTGAATGTCATCAACTAATAAAGCAATGCAAGTATAACTTTCTTATGAATATATTTCTCTGGCAGAACTTCTTCCACATTGTTGCCAAATGAGAATAGTTTGATATCATCAGATTTCTTACAAATGTTGTTTCAAATCATGTTCATAAGACCATCGGATCTCCTGCGAGTAACATAGTGTATAGAATCCTTAATGCAGTCATGTAGAATGCCAGCAAAAGATTGTTTTGGTCAAGAGCATTGAAACTTCATTTGGAAAGTTTGATGCCACTGTGGATTAGATATCAAAGAAATGTTGAATTGAATAGACATCATTCCTATGCCTTGTTGGAGTATTACAACAATGCTTTAAATGCTTTGCTTTCAAATTTAAGTTCTTGGATGATCTGCATTGTTTCTTCATCTCATGATATCCAAGGGTCCCTCAGAAATATCGCTAGACTTTTTTGCTTCACTATTCTCCAGTGGAATAGCATAACCAATCCATCAGTTTTTCTTTATTCATACCTTTACTTTGCTCTGTGACTGCTTCCCACCTGTTTTCATGCCATTTTGACCTCTGGGCCTAAACCATTGTATCCACACTGACATCAAGAGCATTTCCCATAAGTACTGCACATATGCACCTTGCACTTGCAAGCCATTTTCTTCTCTTCCCTGTAGTAAAGTTGCTCAATGAATATAAGATCACTACACTTTCTCCCACAGTGCTGTTAGTATGTCAATATCTGTTTTATGGCCAGCCACAGATCCAATTTTTACAAAGAGTTAGCCAATAAATAAACAATGTGGGACAACTTGAAAAATTAGGTTCTGCAAATCCTGGGTGCATGGCATATGGATGCACTGTTAATATTTACTTTTAAAATAAGAAATTAACTAACAAATCATAATAACTTGAATTGTAGTATACCAAACTTACTGATGTACATAAAATGGTAGTAAATAAAATTTTCGATGTGAGTCAACAAATGTGATATGAATTGGCTTTTGAACTTTGACCCATAGCAATGGGATTAAATTGTCAACTGAAACTGGTATAAAACGTTAGCCACATTTTATTTATTCGGTCCAGAAATTACAGTAAAAAATAATTTTAATGTTTTGAAAGCCAGACTCTGTTGAATCAGTAGATGAATAATCTTCGTGATAAAAACAACACATTTACAATAATACAAGTATTTCAGGTTGTCTTTTTAATTCTCATTGCCCAACAAAATTAACAAGAACTTGTGTTAAAAGTCTCCTAAGAAGTTGTTTGTGAGAGACAAACATATGAAATGCTGTTTTTATGTTTCTTTTGAAATCCACAATGAAAAAAGTATTAGGGTGTCCAGAAATAAATGTCAGAATTCTCACAATAACATTTAGAAGTTGAATATTGAATAAATAATCCTTAGTTGGTTGGTTTAATCAACGTTTGCTGCTTACCAGATATCTTAATTGTCTGCTGTTTCAACACTACTCAAAACAAGTTTCCCAGCCCCCAAGGCAGCATGAGCAAGAAGGATTTTTATCTGATTCTCCTCTATGACTTCAAACTTGGATGAAAAGCTACCAAAACTACATGGAATATCAACCAGGCTTTCGACTATAGATCTCTTACTGAATGTACAGTTCAGTGTTGCCTCCAAAGGTTTCAACATGGAGATGAAAGTCTTGAAGATCACGAAGGTTGTGGAAGGAAGCCATCCTTAGATGAAAACACATTAAGGGAAGCAATTGAGACAGACCCTTGCACAACAGTACGCGAGCTTGCAGAAAAATTATGCACATGCAAATCAAGCATTTCCAACCATCTGAATGCAATTGGAAAGACAAAAAGTTGGATGAGTGGGTTCTGCATGAGCTGTCCAAAGATCAACAAATCGGCATTATGGGACCTTTCAAGGATGACACTCCAAAAATTGAACATATTGGGAATCGTGGTTCTGCCTCATCCACCTTATTCCCCAGACCCTTCTTCCACAGGTTTTCATTTTCTCAAGCACTTTGAAAACTTTTTGAACAATAAACACTTTCAATACCAGGCAGCTGCAGAAGAAGCTTTCAGGGAGTTCATTAACCATAGAAATTCTCATTTCAACAGCTGGGGCATAAATGGCATCTGTAAACATTGGCAAAAGTGTGTTGAAGGAAACAGCACTTACTTTGATTGAAGCATGTTTTACAACACTGGTTTATGTTTTTAAAACTTCACAGTTCAAAAATGACATCTTTTCTGGACAACCTAATATAAGTGTGGGAAAATCCATCTTAGTTTAGTAGTCTAAGCAGTAAGATTGCTTTATCTAGTGAAAAATATTACACACAACTATACTGTATATAGAGAATACAGATGTTAAAACAGGTTAGACAGTTTTCTAAAAATGAGAGGAAGTGAGCAAGTTGATTATAGGAGTGAAAGGGTAAGGACTCATTCTACAGGTTGAAGATAGAACTCAATACACCCACACTCCATTATGGATCAATTTCTCTAAAATCATGATTTAAAAAGCTCCAGCATAGTGACTAAACTATAGCATACTTGAAAATTAACAGAAAGAGTAGATTATATAATATAATTCTTGCCTTAAGAAATTGTGAAACAGATTTAATGCTATCCAACATATACAACAGATGTATCTTTAAAACAAGATTTACATCAAGATATGACACCTCTAGTGTAATCAACATTTATTTTAACATAACGAGTTAAAGAGATATCGAATAAAACATAACCTGCCAGTGTTCTTAGAAAAATTTAAATTCAACTAGATTTCAAGGACCCTAAATACTACAGACGTTTAATATTTATATGTGAAGGAAGGAATATATAAGAGAAGCATAAAACCAACAGTTTATAGTGAAATAAAAGAAAGAAATAAACATGGTAGTATCGAATACACTTCCATGGCAGTATCAAATACACTTCCATGGCAGTATCAAATACACCTCCATGGCAGTATCAAATACACCTCCATGGTAGTATCAAATACACCTCCATGGTAGTATCAAATACACCTCCATGGTAGTATCAAATACACCTCCATGGCAGTATCAAATACACCTCCATGGCAGTATCAAATACACCTCCATGGTAGTATCAAATACACCTCCATGGTAGTATCAAATACACCTCCATGGTAGTATCAAATACATTTCCATGGTAGTATCAAATACACTTCCAAAGTAGTATCAAATACACCTCCATGGTAGTATCAAATACACTTCCAAAGTAGTATTAAATACACTTTCATGGTAGGATTTACTTGTCATTTGGATGAATATGGGGTACCAGTCACACAGATTAATGGCTAGTATGTTACACGATACATATTTACTGATTATAACAGGATTCAATTAGTGTTCATTCACCAAGTACTAGACATACAAGTTCACATGAGTAGCCTAGTTTTTATTTGGAAGGAAATGTAGACGATAGAAGAAACACCATCTGGTGGAAAGCAGTGGGGTACTGGCTTCAATGACATAATGTTAGTGCTGTAGTTTACTAATACGGATATGAGCAAAGTTTCTCTAAACTGCATGGCCATGCAACAATTAGATGTCATTCACATCCTCAGTAATGGTGAGGAGTCTCAACACACTGACAGTCTTAATGACCCTGGCAGTTGACAGGCCTAAAACTCAACCAACTGGAAGCATGGCAAAGCAATTTAATGATCCGAGAGGAAAATAGGGACAATTGTCTAAAAATACTCAATCCTATTAAAAAAAAATGACTGGTAAAACACATCTGCACATTGCCTTGATACTGGTACACATGAAAAAAAACATGGACTGAAAAAAATTAGAGGGAACACAGAACGTCACCATGCCCAAGTGTAAATTTGTAAAAATGTACATAGAGAACCCAACAAAAGTCCACAAAACCTGTAAGAAACCAGCTTTTCATAAAAAAGAAAAGAAAAAGAAAAAAAGTGAGTAATTTGTAAACTCAACAGAAGCAACATTCACCAGCAGCAAAAAAAGTACATTGTTACAATGACCAAAAACAACCTTGAAATGTAAGGCTGTTGACCACTGGATATACACATAACAAGAAAGGTTTGGTTATATAGTCATTTCAGAAAACAGTCTTCAGTTGGAAATGCTATATTGTGTACCTATGGATACTAAAATATAAAAGATGAAGAGCTGATGACAGCAATGGTACAGAAATGAAATTCCAGGTAAATAAGACAAAGGTTGAAGAGATAACTATGACAGAACCAAAACACTGAAATGTAAAAGAGGGGGAAGAAGACAGCTAGAGGAAACATGTCCATTTAATTTATGATGCCTTAATGTAGCACACACCTCTGGAAGGTCACTGATGGGGTAAGAAACTCAACTGTAAGGGAAACTGGAACCCAGTGTGGACATTTCTTCCAGAGACAACTAAATCATGCATGGAACTAATCAGATGTGACTGTAAAAAGATCTGCATGTCACAGTGTAAATGTATCAATGTCTTCCTTTCACATACTGCTAGTGTTATGAGATAATAATTATTGAATATTTTCCTTTTGTCCCTTAGTCATCTACAATAACAGTATTATTTCTGTGAAATAATGGCAGTAAATGTGTTTTGTTTTAAACAACCTAATAAAAATTTTATTTGTATAGATGTGTCTCTAATATCTATTTTTAAAGATAACTAAATAAACCAATTTCTTTATATTATAAAAAATCTCTATACCAGTTTCCTGTATACTTCAAAATTAACAACTGAACTTATTTTCACATGATAGAAAATTTCTAATCAAAGGTCTGCATGCTTGATTTAGAGAAATGGTTTAAAGTATAATAAACCTATCGCAATCCATTAACAAATCAGTCAAATACAATTGTATTTTTGGTGTTTTGTGTGTACAACTGTTTTACGACTCTTTGATATCATCAGATCACATTCTTATAAAGAATACAAATATTTACTTATGTTTTTATTCTGAATAATTTATGCAAAATTCTTCTAGAGTACAATAAGTAATCTTATCACTTACTATTCAACAATAACACCTGGAATTTAATGTTAGATATTTATCTTAATAAAATACAGGAATTAATATTTAATATTCCAATAATAAAAAAGGTGATTATACAAGAGCATAGTGCTCTAATTATCAAAGGCATTTAATAATTTATCTTTACAAAAAGTGAAACTAATGTAGGTAAATTTAAAATAGTTGTGAGAGAGTTTTTGATAAAATATATAGAAACAGAAAAGATAAAAGGTTGGTGTTTTAAATAAAATGCTAATAATTAATGTTAATGAACCTGGATATACCAAATAACTTAATTATTATTAAATAAAACACTAAATATTATTAATGTTGATAAGCTAGTGTTAATTATTTCTGTTGTACTGTATTTGAATGGCATTAATGAGATATACTATCATCACAGATAGTAGGAATATGAGTATATTGTTTTATGTATTTCGGTTTTTTACCTCCTAACTGTTTATAATGAGGTATATTATCATCACAGATAGTAGGAATATGAGTATATTGTTTTACGTATTTCGGTTTTTTACCTCCTAACTGTTTATAATGAGGTATATTATCATCACAGATAGTAGGAATATGAGTATATTGTTTTACGTATTTCGGTTCTTTACCTCCTAACTGTTTATAATGAGGTATATTATCATCACAGATAGTAGGAATATGAGTATATTGTTTTACATATTTCGGTTCTTTACCTCCAAACTGTTGTTGCTGATATTTCTTTAAGTCTGGTCAAAATTATTTCTCACAGAACAATTAGAAATTTAATTATAACTTACTGTCTTTTTTTCAGGAATGCCATAGCACGGTTTGCTAGCAGTACAGCATTACATGGATCACTCTGAATTCCTACAGTATAACAAGCAATAGCTTCATCATATTTGCCTTCTTTAAAGTATTCATTTCCCTGTAAACCAAATAAATACATACTGCAATGTAGTACTATCAAAACATTTAACTCTTAAAAGTATATTAAACATGATAATGTATTCAAACAACAACAAAAAAAAACACTAGGTGACCCACTATCAACTGCTGATAAATTACCATCAGAATTCATGATGGCAGCAAAAAGAATATAATACTCCAGCATGACAAAGGTACAAACATTTAACATACAAGTATTTTTTAAAACTTCCCCCCACCTCAAGCAACTAGACTTAGGTCAAACAAACAAACCTTAAAACAGACGAAGGTGATTCATCTACGTCACGAAAGAGAAATGTACAAATGTTTAATGTACAGGCTGTCTTTGAAATCAACAGAATAATCAGGTTAACCCATATTTACATCTCTGACAAACAGATTCAGAAAACTATATTTTTCTGTATCTATTGTATTATCATGGACGAGCATTTTAATTTATTAAATAAAATAAGCAAAAATTCAAACACGGATAAAACAGTAGGATTGTTTATACGAATTATTGATAATTTATATTTACGATGTGTGATGCCACATTGAGCAGTTCAAACCTGGAATGACTTACTGGAGTAGTAGTATGGTGGGATCAGTCTTGATAGGTCCTACCATGAGTACTTAAAACCTGGGTAAGCTCAACTGGTACAAAAGACCATTATACCAGTTACCATCATTTTGTATATTTAGAATTAACATACCCAAATGAAACAATTTGATAGGAGACATTAGAAACTCAATGTATCTCTTCTTCAAAACACTGAAGCAATAGTCCAAATACACAAATAGTTTGTCTCTCTATGTTAAACTGAAAACCCTAATCCAGATTGGTGGGAACATCTGGAATATAAATAAAAAGACCTCAATAAACAAACAGATAAAAATCAGACATAAAAAAGAGGAAATAGACTT
Organism: Tachypleus tridentatus; assembly: GCF_004210375.1. Classification (NCBI taxonomy): domain Eukaryota; kingdom Metazoa; phylum Arthropoda; class Merostomata; order Xiphosura; family Limulidae; genus Tachypleus; species Tachypleus tridentatus. The sequence goes on from NC_134831.1 coordinate 107,384,305, forward strand.
GAAAGATTAATAACTGCTCTTACAAAAATATACAGTAAGTTCATGGAATAAATACAAACATTTACTTTAAAATTCAAATTCTGGCACATATACTCAACAGTGTACAAACTATGAAAGGAAATTTTTTTTTAAATTACATCAATAGTACAGCAGATCAAAATGGCATATAACAAACTGACACAGACAAAAAGGTTTTAACTACAGAAAACCATGAAAATCTTCATTCCCCCAAAATAGTTAGGATCCAAAAGTGACACTCAATAACCCAACTCATAAATAAACCAGATACAAATCTCAGTTCAACCTTAACAGAAGCACTCTCAAATTCAGAAATTTGGGATAAAGTCACTTCAATGAAAAATAACAATTCACCAGGCCAGAAAGCTTCTAGGCCAAAATTTTAAAAATATACTATAATTAATAGGAGGCAAGTTTACTCTTATGCTTGACCAGTGCTTAAATGAAAATGAACTATGTTCCTCATTTACACCTGGTATAATCATTCTATAGAATAAAGAAGAAAAACTGGAGACCAATAACACATCATACAAATTTATTACAAAATATAACAGTAATTGAATAAAAAAAAAGTCATAGAAAACACAGTAATTGACATACAAACTTGTAGAATTTCTGCTCAAAACATCACAAAAACATTAGCTTTCTCACAATTACAATACAAATTAGTAACAAAATCCAAGAATGTGCTGTAACAGTTTAACATTAGAAAGTATTTAACCACAACAATCATGATTTTCTTTGTACCCATGCTTTATTACTGACACTATTTGTTTTATTTAGCTGTAACAACATTTTGTTCTATTCACATACTTCAGTAGTAAAATATTTATTTAGCTGTAACAATACTTCGTACACTTGCTTTTGTTCTGACATGGTTTCAGTTTTATGTAGTCATTACTATACCTTTATACATAATTTCAATACTGACAATGGTTTCTTTAACCATTAAACTATAGCATTTATGTTTTCTTAACCCTTTTAGCACAGAGTCAGTCCCTGGAGCTGACCTCATAACCAGTTTGTGCTTGTTAAAGGTTTCAAGCTGTTACTTTTAATTTAGGAACTGTATATTCACAAAATTTGGTAGATTATTAGTGGACGTTACAAATGGTTTCGTATGCAAAACATGAGATTTTTAAAATTAAGTCTTAAGGTTTGTTAAACAATGGTTTTGTCATACCCTTTTTATTCTCCTGTGTTGCCAATTCAACATGAAAAGTAATTTTTCATTTTAAAATTAAAGATTCTTTTATGCATCAGAAACATTTTCAAATTTTGGATGGGAAATCCTTATAATGTCAAGATAGTTTTATCAAATGTTTATTAAGCAAAAACTTTATATTTTATTTTCAATAAGAAATCTCTAGTGAATTTGCCCAATCTCACAACCACAATATCAAATGAGGAAATAAACAAATTATACCTTTTTCATTCTAGAATTACTTTACATTATAAATGAAAACAAATGTTTCAACTAAATAGTTCAACTTGCATAACATTATATATTTATATAATTTATTTTTATTATATTGACCTTTCAGACATGCCTGGTTAACAATACAGAAGTTAAAATGATGTGGCACATGTACACTTGTGTTACTGTACCCAATAATATGAAACTAGCCTTTAGTTTTTACAAAGCAACCTGTCTTCACTATATTTTAGTGGATTAGTACTTTCATATTTCAGTTTTAATACATTATATATAAAAAATACATTACTATCAACAAATAATTCTCTAAACTTATTTTTCTTAAAACAAAGAATAGTAAAAAGATAAAGCAAACAATTATCCCTTCTAGTTACAACCTTTGTGCTTGGTTGCTGCTTGTTGTAACTTGCTAAGTCTCAAGATATTTTACACATGAAAGATGTGAAATGGAAAATTTTTTTAGGTTCCATATGTACATTTGAATAAACAAAAAATCATAAATTACTTTATAAGTACCACAGAATTCCATTATAATTTATCAAGTTTAAAAGCTAAGATATATCTGTATCTAAACAAATAGGATATCCTAAAAAGGCTAAAAACTCAACTTACCAGCATGAAGGTTTGTTTCGAGAAAAAGAAAGCAACACATTTCAAATGGCTGAGAAAATCACTAAGGGACATTTTGAGTTTATAATTGTTTATTCATGTAATATTTATAGAAATAAGTATTTTATGGAGCGTATCCAAAAATGAGAAAAGTCATCAGGTGTGTTTGGTTCACTAAATATAGTGATAGTTCAGCAAATATAAAAAAAGGTTTTTATTTTATATTCTTGCTTGTCAGTATTGGTAGTTTGAGTTCTTAATTTGTACAAAACTATAGACTTTACATTTTCACATCACAAGCATCTAATTTAAACAGTGCCTCACTCAACTTAGCAGGTGACAAACAAAAATCATTGTTTACGTGTGTTTAATATTTATTTTTGAATGAAGAAATTAAATAATACATAAAATTAAAATTTGAATTATAATATAAAATTTGATAAAATAGTAGTTTAAGAAAATTTTGAATACAAGTCAACAAACACAAGGACCTGGCCTTTTACCAGTCACCTTCCACAATACTTAAGTATTTAAAACTGAGTTAACTTATGCTAAAACAACAATTACCATAAAATGTATTTTGATGCAACTTGTTCTTGAAGTTTATTTTAATATTTTCACCTCTAATGATTAATGTGTATGTTTAGCCATTTAGAACATGCAAGGTCAACTGGTATTAAAATCCTTCAATGCACCAAATAATGTGACATGGTTATTTAATTTTATAGGTAAATATCTGTTACCTTTTCTTTGTCCAAGAAAGCTTTCTGCTTCTGTCTTTGAATCTGTAATATCTCTTCTTCATCCCCACTTTCACTATCTGATTTTACATCTGACTCTTGATCCATCTCTTTGAGGACTTTTTCCTGCAATTAACAAAGTTTCCCAAAATAATTTTATATTAATCATTCAATACATTTTGAATCTAAAATATACAGAAACATACTTTTAATATAAAAGCACAATGTTGATCAAGGGGCTTGGAAGTTCTTAGTGCCTAAGATGACAAACTTTATTGTTATACTTTGGCCATTAGACAAGTAATTTCTTCTACTGTAAGAAAAACACAATTGACAAATTTCTAGGGAGCCAACAATCAAGTTCCTGAAGTCTAGCACACACAAAAATATTAAAATTTTGAACCTTTAAATACAAACCTAAACTATACACAAACATAAACATTGATTTCATTCAAAAACCATAAATCAACATACATGTACATTTAAAATAAGGCACCTATATTATTTATTGCTTTTGTCTATAGTAGGATAGTAGGAGCACAGTAAGTTTAATTGTTAGATCTATGACAAATAAAAAGCATCCTTATTCTCTCTCTCTCTCTCTCTCTCTCTATATATATATATATATATATATAAACACCATTTTAATTCATGACAGAATTAATGTAAACCATTATTGACGTATCAGTTTCTGCGAGTGCATTCTACACACTCACCAAACTGAGCTTTCAATGACATTCTGACAAAAAGTCATGGATACAGAGTTTAACCAAAAATAAAACAGATTTTTAAACTTTGAAATTCACACAAAAGTTAATTTTTTTAAGTTTTCACAGAGAATTGGTTGTATTTCACAGGCAGTGAACTTCTGTCCCATATTTTGTGAAACCTAAATGACAAAAAAAAATCTCAAAAAAGAAAAAGCAGATTACAGTGTTTTGCACACACACACACACACACACATACATATATATATATATATATATAGTGAAATTAAATAATTACATCTAAATGAAGTTAAATGAATAAACATGTTGAATGTATTTATTCACCTACTGTTATTATACTTCTGAGTTACAAGCATATGTGGAATGAAGTTATCAACCTACAGTTACTATACCTCTGAATTATAAACACATGTGGAATATATTTAACCTACTGTTAGTACTTCTGAGCTCTTAACATATGTTGAATATATTTATTAATCTACTCTTACTACTTCTGAGTTATAGCATATGTTGTATTTTGAATGTATTTACTAACCTACTATTACTATACTTATGAGTTATTAACATATGTTGAATGTATTTATTAACTTACTATTACTACTTCGTAGCTAACATGTCGAATGTATTTACTAACCTACTAAATTACTTATGAGTTAACATACACTGAATTTATTTATTAACCTACTGTCAGTACTTCTGAGTTATAACATATTTTGAATGTATTTATTAACCTACTGTTACTATACATCTAATTTATTAACATACCTTGTATGTATTTATTAACCTACTGTTCGTACTTCTGAGTTAACATATTTTGAATGTATTTATTAACCAGCTGTTAGTACTTCTGAGTTATAACATATGTTGAATGTCTTTATTAACCTACTGTTACTATACATCTAATTTATTAACATACCTTGTATTTATTATCCCACTGTTAGTACTTCTGAGTTATAACCTATGTTGAATGTATTTATTAACCTACTGTTACTATACTTCAGAGGTATAACCTATGTTGAATGTATTTATTAACCTACTGTTACTATACTTCAGAGGTATAACCTATGCTAAATGCAGTTATTAACCTACTGTATGCTATTTCAGAGTTAACCTGTACTGAATGTGTTTATTAACCTACTATATGCTATTTCTGAGGTATAACCTACACTGAATGTGTTTATTAAACTATTATATAATATTTCTGAGTTAACCTACACTGAATATTTTTATTAACCTATTCAATACTACTTTTTTAATTACCAATTCACTATTTCTTTAAAAGGATCAATAAGTTATGTTTATGGAATGCTTTTCTGTGATAATTGCAGTCTACCATACAAGCCAATTCTCAAAACATTCATTCTTTTTCATAAATTCAATTTTTCAAATGAGAAAAACATTAAATAAATAATAATTAAAAGTAATGGAATGAGTTGTTTTAAAATGAAACATACTGTGTGATATCAGCACCAAATAGATAAAAAATTGTGCTAAACATTTGTCTTAAAATGTAAGACTCACAGTTCTCAGTCAGAAATGCCTTATTTTCCTTCTGACCCTCAAAATTGTAAAACTAAAGCATGATTGAAGCTCTGTACTGCCAATATTTTTACCTTCTTTCAGTCTTTATCAGATTTTTGTAATAGTTTTGCACACACACATTTATAACAATACCTACAATTGTAATACCTACTGATTACACTGGTTTACAAAGAAATTGAGGCAAGCACAAAAATAGCTGTTTTAACCTAATTTGCTGAATTCAGATTTGAAATCCGTTTTTACTCATCACCTCTAGTTTTTTAGATATGCATACTGTACATTTTGTACATACTGTACATAAAGGTGTATATGCATTCAGAGTTAATTTCTAATATTGTGTGACTTATGTCTTCTTTATTAGTTATTATGCAATAAATGTAAGTGATAGCATTACATTATATATATATAGCTATATATCAAGACGGATTTTGGCAGTTAAGCATAGCCAACACGTCTCAATCAACAGCCAGTAGTGCACTGGCAGTCAGCGCAGGAGGTTGGTGTCCCTCGACAATTGTGTTACACAATCTTTTGGGTATATATTTGTATTACAAATTCCAACGACGCATATAATTATTATTGCCTTACATATGATTTAATTTTACTTTGTTTTTTTTCAGATTCTCCAATGGCTTCAAGCTCGTCAAAACACCGAGGATGCCTCAGCAAGGCCAATTCTTTCTGCTTCGTGTGTGGGGACTTCACGACAGTTGCACAGCATCAAACCATCACTTCCCTCCTCAGAACTGCCTACTTTCATTATTTTGACTGTAAAATTGGTGATCAGGACAAATCTTGGGCTCCACACATCTGTTGTAAACCCTGCTACAATGAACTAACTGCTTGGTTTAATGGCAAGAAAGCGGCTTTCAACTTTGCAGTGCCAATGGTTTGGAGAAAGCCACGAAGCCATGCAGATGGTTGTTATTTTTGTCCAACAAATATAACTGGTTTCAATGCATCTTCTAGAAAAAAGATCAAATATCCCAACCTTCCATCTGCTATGAGACCTGTTCCCCATTCAGATGATCTTCCTGTTCCAACACCTCCAGTAAATAAGGATCTTCTTTCCTCATCAGATGAAGAAATTCCTCCAAGGGAAGATTCTGCCAAGTCAATCTCTTCCGAAGGTATTGACTCTTCTTATTCAGGAACAAGTGGCAACGAGCCACACTGGATCATGCAAGAAGACCTGAATGACCTTGCTCGTGATTTGTATCTGTCAAAACAGCAGTCAGAGCTCTTGGCTTCTCGGCTTAAACAGTGGAACCTAGTCCAGGAATATGTAAGGATCACCAGTTTCAGGAATCGGAACAAAGACGTTGCTTCATTTTTCGACATGAAAAACAAGTTGTGCTACTGCACAAATGTACCTGGCTTGTTCACTTTCCTTGGTTTGCCACATAATCCTTCAGACTGGAGTCTTTTCATAGACTCTTCCAAGCGAAGTCTCAAGGCTGTGCTACTGCACAAATGTACCTGGCTTGTTCACTTTCCTTGGTTTGCCACATAATCCTTCAGACTGGAGTCTTTTCATAGACTCTTCCAAGCGAAGTCTCAAGGCTGTGCTACTGCACAAATGTACCTGGCTTGTTCACTTTCCTTGGTTTGCCACATAATCCTTCAGACTGGCGTCTTTTCATAGACTCTTCCAAGCAGTCTCAAGGCTGTGCTACTGCACAAATGTACCTGGCTTGTTCACTTTCCTTGGTTTGACACATAATCCTTCAGACTGGCGTCTTTTCATAGACTCTTCCAAGCGAAGTCTCAAGGCTGTGCTACTGCACAAATGTACCTGGCTTGTTCACTTTCCTTGGTTTGCCACATAATCCTTCAGACTGGCGTCTTTTCATAGACTCTTCCAAGCGAAGTCTCAAGGCTGTGCTACTGCACAAATGTACCTGGCTTGTTCACTTTCCTTGGTTTGACACATAATCCTTCAGACTGGAGTCTTTTCATAGACTTTTCCAAGCGAAGTCTCAAGGCTGTGCTTCTGCACAACGGTAATAAATATCCCAGCATTCCCACTGCACACTCTGTCCATCTAAAGGAGTCCTATGACAATATGGAGCTTCTTTTAGAAGCTGTTGAGTACAACCAGTACCAGTGGAGTCTGTGCGAGGACCTCAAGGTCATTGGTCTTCTTATGGGTATGCAAGCGGGCTTCACAAAGTACTGTTGCTTTCTCTGTCTCTGGGATAGTCGAGCTGTATCCCAGTATTACAAGCAGAAAGACTGGGGGTCTAGAAGCATTTTCGTTCCTGGCGAACACAGCGTCAAGGAGAATCTTCTGGTTGACATGAAGAAGGTGGTTCTTCCTCCTCTTCACATCAAGCTTGGTTTGATGAAGAATTTCATGAAGGCCATGGACAAAAATGGTGCTACCTTCCAACACTTGTCTACTGTGTTCCCAGGTCTCAGTGCTGCTAAGCTCAAAGAGGGCATCTTTGTCGGACCTCAAATCCGAGAAGTGCTGAAGGATACCGATTTTGAGGAGCTTCTTACCTTAAAGGAACTGAGAGCATGGGAAGCATTTAAGTCAGTCTGTAGTGGCTTCCTTGGTAACACACGCATACCAAATTACCAAGCCTGTATTGAGAAGTAGCTAAAGACTTATGAGGATATGGGATGCTGAATGTCACTCAAAATTCATTTTCTCCATTCCCACCTCAACTACTTCCCTCCAAACCTTGGAGCAGTGAGTGATGAGCACAGAGAAAGATTCCACCAAGACATTACGAAGATGGAGAGCAACTACCAAGGCAAGTGGAACCCCAGCATGATGGGAGACTTCTGCTGGATGCTCTTGCATGACATCCCGGAGGCAAAATACACCAGATCATCTAAGAAAACACACTTCTAACTGTCTGCAGTACTATGAATTGTGTACATTGTGTCATCCAAGTATATTTATTCCGTCAATGTTCTTTATCTATCCTGTTTTATCTGTAACAAGCTGCTGCAACTGTTGAAATAAGCACGTACATACTCTGTATATACTAAAATGAGACTATTTAAAAGCCAGAAAACTAGAGGTGATAGAGCAAAACTGTTTATAAATTTGAATTCAGCACACCCAAATTTGTAAAAAACACCTATTCACATTCTTGCCTCAGACAAAAAATATTTTTTTGTAAACCAGTGTTATTAGTTTTCAACTATCTGTAATATGATTACCTACAGTCAAGGTCATTTAATACGGAATACCCTGATAGCCAAGGTTTTCTAATAAAGGATACCCTGACAGTCAAGACCTTTTACTCCAAGATAGCTGAACAGTCAAGATTTTCTAATTCAGGATACCTTAATAGTCAAAATTTAGTAACACAGAATATCCTATTAGTCAATTTTCTGACATAGTATACCCCAACAGTCAAAAGTCTTCTAACTAAATTAAAGGAAGCACTGTTATAAAATAAATATATACCACTTCATCAACATTTCTTATAAATCAAAATTAATAATACTTTCAAAAACCATGTACACATACCACATCAAACTTGTTCCAACCATTGTAATCAGAACCAGAGATTCTAACTGGTTTTTGTTCAGCTGAATTTTCATTTTCACTTGTTCTAACTTTTTTCTTCTTGGTTTTTGGCTTTGATATTTTGGTACGAACTGGTGGTATGTCCTGGGACAACATACTAAAATCAGCATGTGGAAGTTGATTAAACAACAAATATTCCAATAGAAGTACCCCAAAACTGCTAAAATCTCTAAATATTAAAATACAAGTTTTATAAAACTTAATGTTTTATCAAACTGGATTGCAGAAAAACTTGTGTTTCCAAAGTATGTTTTATTATAGGACATATAGCACAGTTAAACACAAAACAAACCAACACAACACTGGAGCTAACAAAACATTATTTGATTTATAATTAAAAATACTATCAACAGCTTTTTTCATCACAAGATAAAAATATGTATGTATGCTTAATTTTGATCTGTGTAGGTGGCTTGTTTGTATTAGATGTTAATATAAACACTTTTATGTTGATCAAAAATTTCATATTGAAAATACCAATAAATATTTAATGATGCATATTTTATAAACTATTCCTACTAGGTTACATTATGATATGGTTATATTAAAAATTATTTGTTTTATACAATCTGTTTTACAGTATTGATGTTATCCATAAGTTATTTCACTTAGGAAAAAATTGCACTGTCTATGTTTTTAAGCAAATCAAACTGACTGCAATGCACTGTTGGTAAAAGTATTTGGGTCTGAATAAAATAGATGCACCCACCACAAAAAAAAAACTCAGATGAACTAAGTAGCCACAGAGACTTTTCACTGGATGATGCCATTCATAGTGATTTTAACAAGTGCAAGAAAACACTGTCACTGAAGTGTTTTTTGGCAGTTATCATTTTCATAAATGCCAAAGGGAAAATATTCAATTCATATGAATTTATTTGAAATCATACAATAAAATTGTACATGCATGTCATATGGACAAGAAAAAATACACATGTAAGCTAAACAACAATAATTACATATTCTAAAATGTTCCTTGTTTCATGCTTTTATCTTCAATACATTTCTTTCAATCACTTAAAAAAGGAACTTGTTTTTGTGAAATTCCTTCACAACAAAGAAACTGCTGTTCTTAATATGTTTCTTCAGCATATAATAAAACTAATAAGATTGCTGTTGATATCAATATGAAATTTTAGGAATGACAAACAAATGAATAATTTTTCTGCACTCTTGAAAAGAAGCATACTGATATATATATATATATATATATATATATATATATATATATTTGTTTTCCATATTATTAATCATTACAAAGATACAAAGCATGGCAGACACATTTTAATATTATACATACAGATAGCAGGTTTTGAAAGGTTAAAAGCTCTTAATACTCGCTGCACATTTAAGTTTAGAACTTTGCTACATGCTATTATAAAAATAAAATTTAGTTCCTAATTTTAAGAAAATACATTTTAAGGCAATGAAAAGACTTGGCATAAGTAAATTTGGATACTGAAGTTAAAACATGACACAGAACAGATTTGGGGAATATTTAAAAACAAATTATTTTTAATTGAAGAAAGTTGGTTGGTTGGTTGATTTAGTGTTTTATGGCACAAATTAGCTCGGCCTATCTGTGCCAAAGGTCCAGTAAAAAGTTAAAACTAAAGTAAATTTAGTAAACTTCATCAAAGGAAATTAAGGTGAAACAAAACAAAGTTAAAAAAATTATAAATATCATAAAACCACTATTTACATCTAGTCTACAACATTAAGAGAAAAACTACAGTAATACAAGTTGTAAAGAACTTTCTGTAGCATAACTAATTATCATAACTCACATGGAAAACAAACAGGTAAGTGCAAAAACCACCATCAGTCACCTGAAGTTGACCTTTCCAGTCCTGGTTTTGAATTATTTAACATTATGGCCATTTTCTAATTTCAAAGTGAACTATGAACAGTGATTCTTAAAGGGGAATCACATTAAAAAAAGGTCTAATGTATAAATTTAAAACCTTAAATGGCATTAAAAAGATTAATGGCCTTTAAAAAACTTAAAACATTAACAAGGTGGACAGTGTCACCATCATCAGTAACACTGTCTAATGTTATGGATAAACCTTGGGACATAACATGTTTAAAATGGTGCCATCGTTGAGAGTTGTAATGACAGCTAAAAAGTAAAATGTGGCTTATAATGATTTAAGTGTTACACAGACAACACACTGATGCCTCAGTTCCAGATAAAAGAAAACAATGAATTAAAAAACTATGGCCAATGCATAGTCTAGTGAGAACTTTCTCTTTCCTATCCTTACAGAAGCAAGACAGCCAAATCCAATATAGAGTTTTATTTGGAAAAGGTTGTTATTGTATTGCTCACTCCATGTCGATTGCCAGTTGGCATGGAGCTGAGCCTTGAATGCAGGACCACAGTCCATGTATGGAACAGACACAGCTGTAACAGTGCCAAAACAGACAAGATTTAGCTGTAGTGTCAGCGAGCTCGTTCCTGCGAATACCAATGTGGCCAGGTATCCAGAAAAACTGGATAGAAGTAGATGTTATAGAGAAATGTGCCAGTCAGTTTTAAATATCAGCTAGAACAGGGTGTGAACCAATGTGAAGCAATTCCAGAGCCAGTAGAGAACTAAGCAAGTCAGTATAAATAGTGCAGTTTGAGTACTGCTTAGCTTCTATGTGATCCAGGGCAAAAGAAATGGCGTACAGTTCAGCAGTGAACATAGAAGCTGTAGAGGGGATTCTGCATGCAACCACCAAACCACAACAAAACATGGCAGAGCCCACACAGTAATTCAAGAAGGATATGTTCCTACTTATGTGATGTTACTTAAGATGTCTGTTCATAGCTGTGATGTTACTTAAGATTTCTGTTCATAGCTGTGATGTTACTTAAGGTTTCTGTTCATAGCTGTGATGTTACTTAAGGTTTCTGTTCATAGCTGTGATGTTACTTAAGGTTTCTGTTCATAGCTGTGATGTTACTTAAGATTTCTGTTCATAGCTGTGATGTTACTTAAGATTTCTGTTCATAGCTATGATGTTACTTAAGATTTCTGTTCATAGCTGTGATGTTACTTAAGATTTCTGTTCATAGCTGTGATGTTACTTAAGATTTCTGTTCATAACTATGATGTTACTTAAGATTTCTGTTCATAGCTATGATGTTACTTAATTCTTAGCTTTCTTTTGTTGGACCAAAAGATATTATGTAACCATGGTTGTTTAATGAAAATTATTATTAATCTAAATCGTTTATATGCTCATCTCTTGGCAACAGATAAAGAGAATAACACACATTTAAAATAGATAAAGCATCAGAGACAAATGAAATTTTTAATGGAGGTCAAAGATCAAATATGCAAGCTTCTCTGTTTAATGTGTAGCAGGGCATTACACAGTGGGCAGGTGTTTGGGGATTGCAATGTTCCTAAAAAATACCACTTTATAAAGAGAAAGGGGAGATATAAAAATTACCTTGAAAACTATAGTAAGACTTATTTCTGTATTGTGAAAATCTCTAATTAGATAAAATAGTGGAACACGTAACAAGTGAAAGACAACATGGATTTACCAAGAGGAAACTGTGTATTACTAATGGTATTTTTGAGGATATTACTTTTCATCTGAATTATAGAAATAGAGTAGATTTAATATACTTACTTTGCCAAACGACTTTTGATAAGATGACATACAAAAAAATTAGCTAAAGAGCAGCACACCTTTACACAATGCTGGCCAGGTTTTGTCTCTTGTATAAGAAAAAAAAAATCTTCATACTATACTTTTTGCATGAAAATATATTAAAATAGGTACAAAGACAATGTTTTGTAACATTACTATCATGGATAGTTTAAACAATAATACAAAAGAAATGTTTTATGTTCCTGATAACTTCTACAAACATGACTGAATGCTTTTGAAAATGGGTTCAGGCTTTGATGGGATATAAAGAAACAGTCTGAACTACAATGACTGAATACTTCTGAAAACAGGTTCAGGCTTTGATGGGATATAAAGAAATAGTCTAAACTACAATGACTGAATACTTCTGAAAACAGGTTCAGGCTTTGATGGGATATAAAGAAATAGTCTGAACTACAATGACTAAATACTTCTGAAAACAGGTTCAAACTTTGATGGAGTGTGAAGAATTAGTTTGAACTTCAAAGACTGAATGTTTCTGAAAATGGGTCCAGACTTTGATGGGATAAGAAGAATTAGTCTGAACTAAGGAAAGTAATGGGATAAATGATTCAAAATTTGCAAACAATCAATTGGGTTATTTATGACATTTAAAGGGAATATGCTACATTCATTGTATTGTAGGATGGTTAGACAGGCAAAAGCAAAAAGTTATTAATGGGTTACAGGCAAACTAGATCCTTATTACCAGTGTAAAGCATGATAGTCCAATGCTTAGTTGTTTTCTATTAATATTAATATGGGAATAACTGGTAATTTATTAAACTTGATTATGACACTCACTATGGGTTATTTCCAGTTGTAGTGAACATTTTATAAGTTATACAATTACTTAGCTAATGACCTTTAATGAATAAGTGCAATGTAATGCACTGGGATTATCATAAGTTATACCACACACTTAATACTGATCAGTACCCACTTATTGGCAGGATTAAAAAGGATCTTGGTGTACTGATGGATCTGAAAAGCTACTCAAGACCTTAGACAGTTTTTGTCACTTACAGTAATGCTAAAAGAATCTTAAAGCATATTTATACTATATATATTAACACTACAATGAAATAATTCTCTACACAAGTTATTAGTTATGCATCACTTGGAATACTGACTTATTAGAAAGAGTTCAGAGGACTACTACGATAATTCCAAAGATGGAAGATTTATGTTTCACGAATAGATTATGATACCTCTGGAGAAAAGAATAAGAGGTAATCTTATTGAAGTTTACAAGATTATCAGGGAAATCAACAGTAGAAAAGCCTGTGATTTCTTTGTGCTATGCTATGAAAAGAGAAGGAGTGGTCAAACGTTTATGATTAAGAAATACAAGCTAATCACTTGTTAACTGTTAAATATTTCATTTTTCTAACAGGATGATCAGCTTATGGGAGCCAGCATTTATATTAAAATGTTCAAATAGGAAATTGAATATTTGCTCCAAAAATAAAGGATGGATATACAATTAATTGTAAGGACAGCCTTAAAAACTGAAATGGTCTCTTATTGTTTGTACTCATAAGGTAGTTCCTTTAACTTCAAAGTTGAAAGTCAAGGGTGTTCTAACAACTGAATTACATGTGAAAGCATGCCAAACGTCAACGCCAATATTATAAAGCCATGGCTACTGCCACAGACAGAAAGGAGGCAATAAACGTCACTGATTGAGCACAGGATAGGTAGATTATTCAGTACCTGTCCTGTGAAAGTGGGTTTTCTTGTAGTTCCCCATCACCCCCATCTAATTCACTGGCTCGTTTGGTTTATCCTAGCCAAGGCACTGGATTTATAGATCCCTGTCACCAAGTGGCCCTAATAAAGGTCCATTAATTTCTTGATTAAATGGTTCGTCCATACTCTGCTGACTTGTTTCTTTTATTCACAACTCCAGCTTCTCAATCTTCAATATTTTTGACATCACTGATGTCACCACCACCATTACTGAAGGCCTTGGACTTCACTCTGCCCCAATGCCCACCAGATATTTACCAAATCTTGTAGTAGGCATTTACTGATACCACTGAAATAATTAATTCCTTGACATCTTAATATATTCATGAGTGGGGTGAAGAGGGATACTCGTATCCCTGAACACCTGACATGGAAAAGTGAAATACCTTTCCTTAAAACTAAATACCTGCTAGTTTGTTCATTCATCTGATTGGTGGCAGTCATTGTTATGGAAAAACTACTGACACTGATATCCACAGTTCAATTTAGTTTACTTGAACAACCTCAATATTTCACGTAGATTGTCACAAAATGACAACATAAGTTATCATGAGCTGATTGACATTAGTAACATGGAAGAATATTAACATATACATGTTGTGTCACCCTCTCCTTCTTTCTGAAAAATTAAAACCAGTCTAGACCAGCTTGTAAATTGTAGGAATAAGGATTTCCCATCTTGTAGTTTACTTTACTGTTGTCTGCATCAGGCAAGACTATAAATAAAGTATAATTACAAAAGGGTGGGTAAAAAGTACTCAAGGTATAAAAAGCTTGCCACACTTTAAATATACACTACAATATGCATTGTGTATACTATAGTTGTAGATGTACTAATCAATAACATGCAGTTATATAAATGTTGGTCATTACCTATTGTAAAATGTTTGTGTCATGATGTAGCTATATTTGCAAACCACTGATTTATTTGAGGCACACATTATCGCTGTGAGGTCTTGGGAATTTCCTGCCCATAGCTTAATCTACTGTAGTCGGTGCCAGTGCTAACGTTATTACGACCTAAAGACTAAACTGCTACATTTTTCGTGCTAAAATTGACAATAGGCACTTCGTTACTATAAATATAATTTACATCTTTTATCAATAGGCCTGTCAAATATCAAAGGTTGGTGTGACTTTTGCACGAAATTACATCTCAGTAATTTTATTTGGATAGGCAGTGTTAAGCCTAACGTTGTAATTAGTCACTTTACCTTTGATAAGTCTCTTTCCGAACGTTTTTGCGATTTCAACTCCTCATCTTTGCATTTGATTTCACTTTCCCAGTTGTTCAGTTCTCTTAAAAAACTCTGAAGTTCTTCATTATTTTCTCGTATTTGGTGTTGAAGTTGTATAGTCTTATCAGAATCCATATTTTATTTTTACTAATTTAGGCTTTAGACAACAGATTGCTTACATACCACGTAAAACTCAGTAGTCAATTGCTACTCCAACAAACAAATCTATACTCTTCATAAACTCACCAATACATAAAGCGCCATCTACAAAATCTAAATGACTAAAAATAAATTAGCAAAAATATGAAATACATTGTTATTTTTGTTGTTTGTAATTAACAATAAAACAAAACAATGGGCTATTTATGCTCAACCCACAATGAATATCGAAACCCGGATTCTAGCATCGTAACTCTGCAGACATGCCACTGTGGGCATATGAAACACCGAGTGTAACTTTTTTCTTGTCATTTCATTTCAGCTGTTTTGCCGAGCAGGTCATTATAGAATTGCACAAAGCTTTGAGATTAAAATGAAACTTTACACTACACACTGTACATGTAAGCTCACCAATTCATGAAGAGTGATATATGTGGATGAAGTTATGATTTGGGAAGAAAATTTGTTTTTTTCCATACAGGTTACAGAATAAATTGGAGAAAGGTAGTGAAAAAAAGAACCATTCGGTAATCTGGATAATTTAGCATTGGGATATCTACTTAATTAGGATCATCTACTGGAAGTGCCATCACATATATTTTATGAAACGTTTTAATACTAGAAATAAATAACCTTTCGACACCATTTTTTCTTTGAATGGACACTCAGCATTTCATGGTTTGTGTTTTAATGGAACGCTCTTGAAGAAGCTGTGATGACGAGAAAACCAACTTGTGGAGAAAATTATATATTTGAAAACGGCTGGTATAGATACAGAAAACATTAGTAGAGGAGCGAATAACGTTTTGATCTTCTTCGGTCATCGTCATGTTCACAAAGAAAGAAAGGGTTACTGACCTGTAGCTGACCAGATGTTTGAAAGAGGTTGTGTAATTGAGTATAAGAAAGTAGAAGGCGAGCTCAAATGTTGGATATATTTATTAATATAGGTATAAAGGTGTTCCTTTGTATTGGTTTACTATGGGTTTGATTTTTTGTATAAGTAAGGTTTCTTTAATTTTATGTTTGTTTCTTTATTTAGTATTTGTGTTTACTATGGCTATGTTTCGTTTATTTGATTTACAGTGTTCGAAAACGTGTGAAGTTGACTTTTTGTGTTCTTTAAATCTGGTTTACATTTTTCTACTTGTTTATTCCAATGTAGAAGCTGTGGTAGATATCATATTGTATTTTATAAATAATGCTGGTATTGTGTTTGCCAGTATAGTTTTTACATAGTATAGACCTTAGTTTTGTGCCTGGTTTTTGAATAAATTTAGCATTAACTGAAATGTCATATTTTGTTCCTGGTTTTTGCCAAATGTTGGTTATTTCTCTGCTGATGTCGGGAATATGGTTTCGCGATTTTTTAAGTAGTGAGGTATATTTACTTTAGTTAGTTGATTTTGCTTTTTCTCAAAGTGTGTGCTTATAATGTTTTCTGCGATTTGTGAAGGAATCTTGCTGATGCTGATGAAGTATTGTTTTATTTTGTCTAATTTGTCGTTTATTTTATCTGGTGAGCATAGTTTTATAGCCGTGTTTATTTAGTTTCTAAGTATATTGAATTTGTGTTTTGTTTCATGTGCTGAGTTCCAAGGAATATATAGTCCAGTATGAGTGATTTTTTGGTGGATCCCTGTTTTAAATTATGTATCGGTTCTTGTAATTTTGAAGTTAAAAAATGATATTTGATTGCTTTCTTCCTGTTCACATGTGAAGTTCATGTTAGGATGTATAGAGTTAATGTGACTGAAAAAATTAAGTGTGTGTTCTGAAGATATGAGTCCCGCAACCGTGTCGTCTACATATCTATACCAGTACAGTAGTAGATGTAATGCTGTGTTAATTGCTTGTTTCATAAAAATATTGGCAAGACCTGGTGATACTAAATTGCCCGTGCTTAGGCCATTTGTTTGTATATAGTTGTGGTTGTTCAACATGAAGTTTGTCTTCATCGTGGGAAATTCTAATTCTGTGAGGGTTGCTAATTGGTTGCTGGGAATGTATATTGATGGGTTAGAGCCTCGAACATAGAGTTCTAAGGCTATCTTGCAGGGCTCAGTGGTTGGGACTTCTGTAGAAAAATAACCAACATTTGGCAAAAACTAGTAACAAAATATGACATTCCAGTTAATACTAAATTTATTCAAAAACCAGGCACAGAACTAAGGTCTATACCATGTAAAAACTACACTGACAAAGACAACACCAACATTATTTATAAAATACAATGTGATAACTGCCACGACTTCTGTATTGGAGAAACAAGTAGAAAAATGGAAACCAGATTCAAAGAACAAAAAAGTAATCTTCACACGTTTTTGAACACTGCAAATCAAATAAACACAACATAACCATAGAAAACACTCAAATACTAAATAAAGAAAGAAACATAAACGCAAAATTATAAAAGCCTTACTCAACTCAAGCCCAAAATAAACCAGTACAAAGTAACACCTTTATACGTATATTAATAAATATATCCAACATCTAAGCACACCCTCTACATTTATACACTCATTTACGCAACCCCTTAAAACATGTGGTCAGTAACCCTTTCTTTCTTTGTGAACCTGACGATGACCGAAGGTCGAAACGTTGAGTATGCCGTTATAGAAAAATAACAAATTTTGATGTTTTTACGTCGCGTATTTGCAGTATTAAAATGCCATTTATACACTAATGTGCACTATAAAAATTAAATCATAAATTTAAGAGATGATCTGCTGGTAACTAGAATTTTCTTGGAAGAGGAACAACCTATTCAAGAAAGCATAAAAAGCTGAAATACAAACTTCAAGATAAACCCAAAATTTGGAAAATATTGGAAACTAGTGTCCAAAAAGTTTGAAAAAATTGAATTTCAAGTGAATTTTTCGGATTCCGCAAATTAGTGATCAAGTGGCCTTCAGTGAAAACGTGTGATACATTTCATATTTGATTGTTCAGCCAAAATAACGACTTCTGGCATCAAGTGAAAAGGCTCTTAAGCAGTGACTCATGGCAGAAAAAACCTAAATACTATTTCAGATGCCTCTGATTTTAAATGCAAATAGACAAATTAAATGAAATGCGAGAAAGAAAAACATCTGGAGTTTAACTTTACGTGATACGTATCACAAAATTAAAACGTATTTGTAAAATATAAAATTTTTAAAATACTTTGAAGTTATGTTTATTTTTAATGAACGTGTATTTTTAAGTTACTTTGGTACATAACAGGCCTCTAACGGTAGTTTGATCAAGCTTTTTTTTTGAAAGCCTAACACCATTTAATAGCCAGCTCATGTATAATATGTTTCCCTCGAACAATAGTTGAACCAAGTTTTTTGGAGGAAGCCTAACACCTCCATATAACAGCTAGCTCAACTGTACAATATGTCCCCTTGTGATGACGATAAAACCCACTTGTAGAGAAAATATATATGTAAAAACGGCTGATATGGGTAGAGAAGAATGAATACATCCAAAAGATGAAGAACATCTATCAGACACAAACAAATTTAAACCAATACACACAAATCCAACAATGACACACGAATCGCAACTAAACAAAATACTACTGAAAATGAAAAAAGCCAACACAATTTCAAAAACACTTTATTCCTACCTACGCATGACCAACTCACGCACACCACAAATGTAGGACATCCCCAAGCCTCATAAATCAGATTGTCCACTATGACCAATAATGTCCACATATGATTGTTTAATTACAATTTGGTAAATACGTAGCATGGGCATTCTCTAAATATGTAACATCAGCTAGCTCATTCATCAAAGACGATTTTAATTTAAAATCCAGTCTCAATCAACTTAATCATAAAGCCTTAATGGCCAGTTTCGATGTTATATCCCTCTTTACACAAGTCCCAACCGCTGAAGCCTGCAAGATAGCCTTAGAACTCTATATCCGAGACCCTAACCCAGCAACTAATTAGCAACCCTCACAGAATTAGAATTCCCCACGATGAAGACAAACTTCATGTTCAACAACCACAACTATATACAAACAAATGGCCTAAGCATAGGTAATCCAGTATTACCAGTTCTAGCCAATATTTTTATGACACAAGTTGAAACACAAGCAATTAACAC
Organism: Tachypleus tridentatus; assembly: GCF_004210375.1. Classification (NCBI taxonomy): domain Eukaryota; kingdom Metazoa; phylum Arthropoda; class Merostomata; order Xiphosura; family Limulidae; genus Tachypleus; species Tachypleus tridentatus. The sequence goes on from NC_134831.1 coordinate 107,403,831, forward strand.
GGCATTACATCTACCACTGTACTGGTACAGATATGTAGATGACACGAATGCGGGATTCACATCTACAGAACACAGAGTTAATTTTTTCAATCACATTAGCTCTTTGCAGCCCAACATCGACTTCTCATGTGAACAGGAAGAAAGCAATCAAATATCATTTCTTAACCTCAAAATGACAAGAACCGATACACAATTCAAAACAGAAATCCACCGAAAAATCACGCATAATTGACTATACATTCCTTGCGACTCAGCACACGAAACAAAACAAAAACTCAACATACTATGAAACCAAATAAACACAGCCATAAAACTATGCTCACCAGATAAAATTAACAACAAATTAGACAAAATAAAACAATACTTCATCAACATCAATAAGTTTCCTCCACAAACCGTAGAAAACATTATACGCACACACCCAGACAGAAAGCAAAATCAACCAACAAAAGCAAATATATATCACGAATCAAAAAATAACGAAACCATATACTGTTGCATACCATATATTCCCGATATCAGCAGAAAAATAACCAACATTTGGCAAAAACTAAAAACAAAATATGACATTCCAGTTAATACTAAATTTATTCAAAAACCGGACACAAAAGTAAGGTCTATACTATGTAAAACCTACACTGACAAAGACAACACCAACATTATTTATAAAATACAATGTGATAACTGCCACAACTTCTATATTGGAGATACAAGTAGAAAAATGGAAAGCAGATTCAAAGAACACAAAAAGTCACCTTTACACGTTTTCGAACCATGCAAATCAAATAAACACAACCATAGAAAATACCCAAATACTAAATAAAGATACAAACATAAACAAATGGAAAATTAAAGAAGCCTTTCTTATACAACAACTCAAACCCAAAATAAATCAATACAAAGGAACACCTTTATACCTATATCAATAAATATAATCAAACATCTAAGCACGCCCTCTACATTCCTACTCTCAGTTACACAACCGCCTACAAGCATGTGATCAATAACCCTTTCTTTCTTTTATATGCAAAAACGGCTCGTTTGAGTTGAGAAAATATTTTACATAGAAGAGCGAACAACGTTTCGACATTCTTTAGTCATCGTCAGTTTCACAAAGAAAGAAAATTTGTGAACCTGACGATGACCGAAGAAGGTCGAAACATTGTTAGCTCATCTACAAAGAGCTTTCTCTACTCATACCAGCCTTTTTTACATAAGTGCGTCCCCTCTTAACGATAATTTGAGCAAGTCTAACACCTATAAATAATAGCCATCTCAACTTTTAAATATGTTCCCATTTAACAATAGTTTAATGAAGGTTTTATTGGAAACCTGACACTTCAATATAATAGCCATCTCAACTGTATGTCTCTTTATAACAGTAGTTTGATCACGTTTTTTTGGAAGTCAAACACCTCCATATACAGTTACGGGAGAAAGTGTTCGTACCCGTGTCGTGAGTAGTTTTTTTCCTCATAACTTAAAAAGTATCACGATTAGGATAATGAAAGTAGTGTATATTATAAATAATATACTAACACACATCTACATAAATTTTTATGTAAATTTTACGACAAATAAACTGTTTATAAACAAATAAAAATAGGAGAGGCAGAAAATGTTCGTGTGTCTACTTTAATGGTCAGTTGTGTAGCCTTTCAGGTGAATTACTTGGCACAGTCTTTCCTCATAGCCCTCCATGATCGTTTGACAGTACTCGACTGGTATCTTCTTCCATTCTTCTTTACAGAAGGCCTCCAACTCTTGCAAGTTTTTCGGATGACACTGATGAACCCTGGGTTTCAACTCATGCCAGGCATTTTCAATTAGGTTGATATCGGGTGACTGCGATTGCCACTCCAGAATGCTTATATGGTTCCTCTGCAACCAGGATTGCACATATTTCAATGTGTGCTTAGGGTCATTGTAGTGCTGGAAGATCCAACGACGCCCAAGCCACAAGTTCCGAGCATCATTCTTGATATAAGTGCCTAATATATCAACGTACGCTTCTTTTTTTGTGATTCTGTTGATGCGGCGAAGGCTGCCTACACCAGAAGAGCTGAAGGAACCCCATAGCATGATCGAGCCACCTCCATGTTTAACTGTAGGGACGGTGTTCTTTGGAAGATTTTGTTAAACCTTCTTACGGAAAATATTGCGAACATTATTATGGCCGAAAAGCTCGATTTTAGTCTAGCTTGACCAAAGAATACTCTTCCAATAGGTAAAGGGTTTATCGACATGCCTTCTTGCATACCTCAATCGTGCTTCTAAATTAACAGGCTTTAAATATGGAATTCTATGAGGACGGCATGCTTCAAACCCAGAAGAGCGTAACATGTTTGTAACTGTAGAGGTGCTTACTTCAATTCCAGTTTCCCTTACCAGTTTCTATATGTCATTACGTGTTAAACGAGGGTTCCTATTAACTTCTCTGAAAACCCTCTTGGTTTTCTCTGGAATTTTGGAGGGACGTCCAGAACGAGGGAGGTTAGCAGTTGATCCTGTAAGCTTAAACTTGGCAGTTATGCTTTGAACAGTAGATTTTGGCACATTAAGTTGTGTAGCAATACCGGAGACACACGAGACTTGTATTGTACAATAACTCGGTTTTTTAAATCACTGGACAGTTGTTTCATGTTCGCCATGATGACCAAGCAGATAATGACGGAGATGGTCCTAAATTGCCGGAAGTACATTTTTTGCTGGCTAAATTACAATAATTATGAACCCAATATCTAGTTCTGGAATGGTATAATGTAGTTTATTTGCCAAACTAAACAAAGTTTTTGTGGGAATATCAGTGTTTTCACACGTTCTGAACTGTACGAACACTTTCAGCTCCTCCTATTTTTGGTTATTTGTTTATAAACAGTTTATTTGTCATTTGATTTACATAAATATTAAAGTAGATGTGTGTTAGTATAACATTTATAATATATTGTACTTCTACTAGCCTACTCATGAAATTTTTAAGCTATGAGCAAAAAACCACTTGAGATGCGGGGGTACGAACACTTTCTGTCGTAACTGTATTTTAACTAAACTCTGTATTTGTATTATCAGAGTGACGTCAAATATTTTTTCACTAAACACTATACTTGTGTGATAAGTGTTAAGTACAGGTATATTTTCACAAAACACTATTTGTATGATAAGTTTGAAGTATTAGTATATTTTCAATAAACACTACTTATGTGATAAGTGTGTACTACAAGTATATCTTCATGAAACACTATACTTGTGTGATGAGTGTGAAATACAAGTGTATTTTCACTAAACACTATACTTGTGTGATGAGTGTGAAATACAAGTGTATTTTCACTAAACACTGTACTTGTGTGATGAGTTTGAAGTACAGGTATACTTTCACTAAACACTGTACTTGTGTGATGAGTTTGAAGTACAGGTATATTTTTACTAAACACTGTACTTGTGTGATGAGTTTGAGGTACAGGTATACTTTCACTAAACACTGTACTTGTGTGATGAGTTTGAGGTACAGGTATATTTTCACTAAACACTGTACTTGTGTGATGAGTTTGAAGTACAGGTATATTTTTACTAAACACTGTACTTGTGTGATGAGTTTGAAGTACAGGTATATTTTCACTAAACACTGTACTTGTGTGATGAGTGTGAAATACAAGTGTATTTTCACTAAACACTATACTTGTGTGATGAGTGTGAAATACAAGTGTATTTTCACTAAACACTATACTTGTGTGATGAGTGTGAAATACAAGTGTATTTTCACTAAACACTATACTTGTGTGATGAGTGTGAAATACAAGTGTATTTTCACTAATCACTATACTTGTGTGATGAGTGTGAAATACAAGTGTATTTTCACTAAACACTATACTTGTGTGATGAGTGTGAAATACAAGTGTATTTTCACTAAACACTATACTTGTGTGATGAGTGTGAAATACAAGTGTATTTTCACTAAACACTATACTTGTGTGATGAGTGTGAAATACAAGTGTATTTTCACTAAACACTATACTTGTGTGATGAGTGTGAAATACAAGTGTATTTTCACTAAACACTATACTTGTGTGATGAGTGTGAAATACAAGTGTATTTTCACTAAACACTATACTTGTGTGATGAGTGTGAAATACAAGTGTATTTTCACTAAACACTATACTTGTGTGATGAGTGTGAAATACAAGTGTATTTTCACTAAACACTATACTTGTGTGATGAGTGTGAAATACAAGTGTATTTTCACTAAACACTATACTTGCTTTTTGTAGTAAAATTTTGAATTTATTTTGGGAATGCGCATTATTTCAGAATACTGGATTCACTTCCTATTTTGCTGGGGCTTTCCTTCTTTGATGCATCAGGATTAATTACTTCTCCAGACTGTACACTCGAGTTAAATTTATTGAAAGATATTTTACAGAAGAAAGAATTGAAGTATAATATTTGGAAGGAGGATGAACTGATTTGGTATTCTACACGTATAGCTGGTATCATTCCTTTTTGTTTGATCCTTTGGAGTCAGCATCTGTAGTGTTCAACTTATTCTGACAAGAGAGAATAAAGAAAATCATTTTCATATTTAATAACTAATTACATCAAAGACAAAACAGTATTTTACAACAGTAAAGTACCTTCCTGTGAGAAAACAGTAAAGTACCTTCCTGTGAGAAAACTACATCATATTTAAAACAGGATTACAACAGTAAAGTACCTTCCTGTGAGAAAACTACATCATATTTAAAACAGTATTTTACAACAGTAAAGTACCTTCCTGTGAGAAAACTACATCATATTTAAAACAGGATTACAACACTAAGGTACCTTCCTGTGAGAAAACTACATCATATTTAAAACAGGATTACAACAGTAAAGTACCTTCCTGTGAGAAAACTACATCATATTTAAAACAGTATTTTACAACAGTAAAGTACCTTCCTGTGAGAAAACTACATCATATTTAAAACAGGATTACAACAGTAAAGTACCTTCCTATGAGAAAACTACATCATATTTAAAACAGGAAAATGAGCTTATTTCTCCAAATTTAAATAGCTAAACACACGACTATAGACCATTCACCTTTTATCTGCAGGGAAACAAAAATGAACTATGTTAAATATAAATATTAGTCTCATAATTCTTCAAACTTAGTTTGTTTGGATATTCCTAACTAGTTTAGTAATTTATTTCATTCATTTGGTACATTAAACTTAATTGTTTTATGATACAAAAATAAATGAAAATATTACTTATTAAATTTAAAATTCATGTTCCAAATAACTGTATTACTTCATTATTTTGAAAAGAATCATAGTGATAGTAAATTATTGACTATTATATTTTATATTACAAATATTTTTTATTTCACAATTCTTATCTGTTGTATCTTATTCTGTTTATTGGAACTCAGTTTAAGAGATAATAAATTAATACAAGAGAATTGTACAGTAACCTTAATTGTGATTAAAACAATAAGATCTCAGCTGTTTGTTTGTTTTTCCAATTTTGTGCAAAGCTACACGAGGGCTATCTACACTAGCTGTCCCTAATTTAGCAGAGTAAGACAAGAGGGAAGGCAGTTAGTCATCACTATCCACCGCCAATTTCTGGGCTACTCTTTTACCAACAAATTGTGGGATTGACCATCACATTATAATGTCCCCATGGCTGAAAGGGCAAGCATGTTTGATGCAACAGGGATTCGAACCTGCGACCCTCTGATTTACAAGTCAAGTGCCTTAACCACCTGGCCATGCCAGGCCTGATTCTAGTATTTTAAAATTCAGTGGAATGTGTAGTTCTCTTCTTTTCACAAAACCAGTTTTCCTTACAGGTTAATGTATCATTGAATAATATTATTCTCCCAAAATTTCTTACGGAAATCTTTGATTTGCTGATAGCTTTTGTATTGAGTTTTGGAAATATAATTAAGTTTATTGACTTAAAACCATTAACAATGAATTATTTTAATTAATCTTACCTTCAGATATTTAATAACAATGAATTATTTTGATTAATCTTACCTTCACATATATTTATTAATGATGAATTATTTTAATGAAATCTCACATTCACATATATTTATGAATAATGAATTATTTTAATTAATCTTACCTTCACATATATTTATTAATAATGAATTACTTTAATTAATCTTACCTTCACATATATTTATTAATGATGAATTATTTTAATGAAATCTCACATTCACATATATTTATGAATAATGAATTATTTTAATTAATCTTACCTTCACATATATTTATTAATAATGAATTGTTTTAATGAAATCTTACATTCACATATATTTATTAATAATTAATTACTTTAATTAATCTTACCTTCACATATATTTATTAATAATTAATTACTTTAATGAATCTTACATTCACATATATTTATGAATAATGAATTATTTTAATTAATCTTACCTTCACATATATTTATTAATAATTAATTACTTTAATGAATCTTACATTCACATATATTTATGAATAATGAATTATTTTAATTAATCTTACCTTCACATATATTTATTTTGAAAAGAAATAAAATATCATCAGCAAAGAAATTTCATGCAAATGAAACAATAAATCACAATAAAGATCCAAAGTTACATCAGGTGATTATTTCGTTATAAGAAATTTTATTCCAATAAGTAAGGATTGCCAATCACTTACATAATCCATCTTACACTGGAGTTCAGAAACTTCATTGTCTCAGAGTTTAATAAAACATGAATACAGGTTCCAAGAAACTACCTTCAAATTAGTGTATTAACATAGAATTTTCCATTTCATTTAAATAAAATTTGAATTGAGAGAGAATGAATAATTTATGTTTTGAATGATCTGTTCTTAAAACTATTATCATTTCTAGCATCTCTAATAAAACAACTATAAACAAATATAAATAATTCTGATTATGTCTAATACTTCACACATTTTACCAATTCCCAACGATTCTTCACATACTACATTAACTAGACCCTTTTGTTAGTTCCAGCTATTGTCCAATTTAAAAAAAAAATCCTCAAGAATTATTACATGTTGCTAGAATCTTTAATCATTATTTCACCTAATGAAGATTTATTCTTAAATACTATGTCATTAGATGTGGCTGTTATTTTTAACCTTTATTTTATTAGGTGTAGCTGATACCTTAAACCATCATTTCAATAGTTATAGCTGCTCCCTTTAACAACTATTTCATTAAATGCAGGTGACATGTTTAACCCAGTAAAAAGTGTCATTAATGAAAGACAGAACACTGGATGGAAATCAAAAAGGAATATGGAGATAGGCATAAAGAAAGTGATTGGTCTAATCCTGCATTAGAACATCTACTGCCAGAGCTGCAAAGTCTAGGATTGGTGACAATACAGAAGTATGGTGTTGAGGGAAGTTGCAGAGGCACTGATGAGAAGACTTCCAAAATTGAAACAAACCATTGAAATGCAATATGGAGAGGCCATTTCATGGCCAAGACAGTTGACCTGCTACCAGATTCAAAGCTCCAAGGACATGACCAGCTGACAATATGGACCATCACAGGATGATTAGGCAGATGAAACTGAAGATAATGGAAAGCTTTAAGAGAAGTCAATAGTTTGACGACATAGATATGAGGGATTACCTCCAACCCTGGAAAAAGAGGTGTACTGATGAACAGATACAGGTAGTAATGAAGTGGTGGAAGAGCAATGACCAGTGTGATATGGGAATGAATGAGTCACAATGGTCAGAGAGGAAAAGGTAGTGGTTCATTGGTTGTTTGGAGTTTATTGGCACAAAGCAATTAAGCTTTCTGTGCCATATAACCACTAAAAATAATAAAATAAGAGTAAAATTATTAAAATATATGAAAAGAAATCATGTTAAAACAAAACAAAGTCTAATTTTTGAAATAAAAACTTACTATTATAAAGTTAAAAGACCAATGGCCCTTAAAATTTAAAAATACAACTGATTTGAGCAGTCTCACCATTGCCAATGGCATTGTCCAATGTCAAGGGTGAACCTACGGTAAAAATATGTCTAAAATGGTGCCATTGCTCACAGTTGTAATGATGGCATGACAGTAAAATGTAGGCTATTGTGACTTGAGTGTTACACAGACCATGCATTGGCGCATCAGTCCCAGATAAAAGAAAATGATGAGTTTGAAAACTGTGACAACTTTTTTCTTCTGATCCTTATGAAAGCAAAATGGCCAAAGTCCAACAGAGGGTTTGATTTGGAAAAGCTTATTATTATGTTGATCACTCCAAGTCGACTATCAACTGGTGTGGAGCTGAGCCTTGAATATAGAACTGTATTCCAATGGAATACAGGCATAATGGTGATAGTACCAGAGCCAACTGACTTAGCTGCAATATCAGCAAGCTTGTTCCTGCAAATACCAATGTAGCCTGGTATCCAAAAACCTTGACAGAAGTAAATGGTGAGAGAGAAATGGGCCAGTGAATTTTGAATATCGATGAGAATAGGATGAAAACAGATGTGAAGCGATTCCAGGGCTAACAGAGAGAAAAATGAATCACAATAAACAGTACAGTTTGTGTACTGCATAGTTTCTATGTGTTCCAGGGCAAGAGAAATGGAGTACAATTCAACAGTGAACATAGAAACTGTAGAAAGAATTCTGTGTGCAACAGCCAAATCACAGCAAACCATGGCAGAACCCAGAGAGTCACTTGATTTTGAACCATCTGTATAAATGGGAATGGAAGGATGGCTTGAAAGATGTTCGTCAAATAGAAGGCAATACTTCCAATTGGGAGTATCTGCCTTCTTCAGATGACTCAAAGAAAGGTCATGTGTGAGAACAGTTAAAAAGCCATGGTGGTATGAATTGACCAGTGGAGATAGCAACATATTCCAAAGACAGACCCAATTCAGCTAGCTGGGCCTGGATATGAAGGCCAAAAGGAACAATGGTGGACTGTCTGTTCTGAAAAAGCATAGCCCACTGAGGAAGATAAATACAAACCAAAGTGGGATGCTGTGGTAAGAACAAAGTTTCGAAGCATAGAGTAAAGAAAATTACAACTGGCAGAGGTTGATTGATTGATTTAGTGTTTTATGGCACAAAGCAGAGAGGCTATCTGCACCAGACATTCGGTAAAAATGTAAAAAAAAATAAAAATAAATAAATAAATGTAGTAATAGACATAAATGGAAATGAAGGTAAAACAAAAAAGTATAAAACCAATGTTGACACCTAGTCTACAATGTTAAGATAGAAGGCAGAGTATAAGAAGTTGTAAGGTATTTACTCTAGCAAAAAGGTAATAATCATAACCCGCCAGGAAGATTAACAGGTAAGTTCAAGAACCACCGTCAATCACCTGAAGTTGGCCTTTCCAGTCCTGGTTCCGGGTTATGTGTCATAGCAGCTATTATCAAAATGTAAAAGAATAAAAGTTTTAAAAGACACCAAGAAAATCGTAATAATGAGTAGCCAAATGTCTAGTAAAAAGATAAAGTCAAGTAAATGGAGTAAAATTTGTAAAAGTAAATGAAGGTAAAAACAAAACAGCAATTAAAACAGAAAATGGTGTAAAAACCAATGGTGACATCCAGTCTTCAAAGTTGTAAAATATTTACTCTAGCAAAATGTTAATGATCATAACCCGCCAGGAAGACTAACAGGTAAGTTCAAGAACCACCGTCAATCACCTGAAGTTGGCCTTTCCAGTCCTGGTTCTGGGTTATGTGTCATAGCAGCTATTATCAAAATGTAAAAGAATAAAAGTTTTAAAAGACACCCAAGAAAATCGTAATAATGAGTAGCCAAATGTCCAGTAAAAGATAAAAGTCAAGTAAATGGAGTAAAATTTGTAAAAGTAATTGAAGATAAAAGCAAAACGGCAATTAAAACAGAAAATGGCAAAAAACCAATGTTGACATCCAGTTAACAAAGTTGTAAAGAACTACCTGTAGCAGAATGGTAATGCTCATAACCCGCCAGGAAGACTAACAGGTAAGTATAAAAACCACCGTCAGTCACCTGAAGTTGGTCTTTCCAGTCCTGGTTCCGGGTTATGAGTCAATATGGCCAGTACTAAAAAGTTAAGTAGTAAAAGTGTGAAATGATATGCAGCAAAAGTATAATAACAACTCGCCAGGATGACTAACGAGTAGTTCAAACGGATAGTTCAAACAGGAGCGTTAGTCACCTGAAGTTGGTCTTTCCAGTCCTGGTGTCGAGTTATTTAATGTTCTGGCCATTGTCCAATGTCAAATTGAAGGAGAGAGATTAAAACTGTAAAAAAGGAACCACAATTAAAAAGGTGTAATGAATAAATATGCAACACTTAAATGAGATTAAAAAGGTTAATGGCCATTAAAAAATTAAAAACATTATCAAGGTGGACAGAGTCACCATCACCAATAACTCTGTCCAATGTTACAGACTGACCCTGGGAAAAAATGTTTAAAATATTGCCATCGTTGAGAACTGTAACGATGGCAAGAAAGTAAAACGTGGCTGATAGTGATTTGAGTGTTACACAAACTACACATTGGTGCATCAGTTCCAGATAAAAGAAAATGATGAGTTAAAAAACTGTGACCAATGCGCAGACTAGTGAGAACAACTTCCTCCTTCCGAAATTTATGGAAGCTAGATGACCAAAGTCCAATTTTGGGTTTGATTTGAAAAAGTTTGTTGTCACGTTGCTCATTCCAAGTGGACTGCCAGCTGGCATGGAGCCGAGCCTTGAAGACAACACCATAGTCCATGCACGGAATAGGCATAGAGTGATGGTGCTGAAGCAGACATATTTAGCTGCCATGTCTGCAAGCTTGTTCCATAAATACCAACATGGCCTGGTATACAGAAAAACTGGATTGAAGTAGTTGCTAATGAGAAATGGGCCAGTCGGTTTCGAATATCAGCGAGAATAGGATGTGAGCTAACGTGTAGCGATTCCAAAGCAAGTATAGAACTGAGCGAATCAGTATAAATTGTGCAGTTGGAGTACTGCTCAGCTGCAATATGATCCAGGGCAAGAGATATGGCATACAGTTCAGCAGTGAACACAGAAGCTGTAGAAGGGATTCTGCGCACAACTACTGACCCATAGCAAACCATAGCAGAGCCCACTGAATTACCTGATTTGGAACCATCTGTATAAATGGGAACTGAATGATTGTTTGAAAGATATTCATTAAATAAAAGACGGTACTTCCAATCTGGAGTATCTGCCTTTTTTAGGTGACTGAAAGAAAGGTCACATTTGGGGGCTGTAATAAGCCATGGTGGGATGGGCCGACCTGTGGAATCTGCAATGTTATCCAAGGACAGACCTAATTCATCCAATTGCTCCCGGATGCGAAGGCCAAACGGAGCAATGACAGATCGCCTGTTCTGAAAAGTACTCCCCACCGAGGAAGGAAAACACATTTCCAGGTGGGATGCTTTGGTAAGGAATGAAGTTTCAAGTATATTGTAAAGATAGTTGCAAACGCGAAAGTGTAGAGAAGGTTCATGAGATTCAATGTATATACTTTGAACTGGAGAGGTATGGAAAGCCCCAGTGCAGAGTCAAGTCCTTGGTGATGAACGGGTCCAGCATCTTTAAGGTCGAGGGAATCTGGCAGAGCCATAGACCATTGATCCATAATCGAAGTTTCGATCTAATAAGAGCACGATATACCTTTAACATTGAACAGCGATCTGCCCCCAACTGGTAGAAGAGAGAACACGGAGGATGTTCAGTGCTCTTGTGCATTTGACCCAAGCTGCTTTAAGTGTGGTATAAAGGTCAGTTTACGATCAAAGATAAGCCCCAAGAACTTGGTCTCCGGGACCACTGGGAGCAAAACTTCACCGATATGAAGTTCAGGATCAGGGTGAATACCCGTCGACGGCAAAAGTGCATGCATACAGTTTTGGAGAGAGAGAAATTAAAGCCGCTCGCCAGAGTCCACTTCCATACATGATTGAGGGCAGTTTGTAGTTGCCGCCAATATATCTCATGTTTGACAACTGACATGAGATGTGAAAGTTGACATACAGCCCATTTGCAACAGTGAGAGGGAGTTGTTCATGATGGCATTTATCTTTATACTAAAGAGTATAACACTCAATACACAGATCTGAGGGACTCCAAGTTCCTGTACAAAAGAACGGAAAGTGTCGAACCCACACGAACTTGGAATCTCCTGTCCATTAAAAAATATTTAATAAACATGGGTAGATGGCCACGTAACCCATATGTATGGAGGTCTCGCAAAACGCCATACCTCCATGATGTGTCGTAAGCCTTCTCTATGTCAAAGAATATTGATACAAGATGTTGGCGGTTGAGAAAGGCTTCTCTGATAGATGTTTCAAGACGAATTAGGTGGTCTGTGGTGGAGTGCTGTTGACGGAACCCACACTGGGTGGGCGAGAGGAGGTTGTTTGATTCAAGGAACCAAACAAGACGAGCATTAACCATCCTTTCTAATGTCTTACAGAGACAGCTCACAAAGCAATTGGACGGTAGTTTGAAGGAATCTTGGGATCTTTCCCTGGCTTAGAGAAGGGTAAAATAATAGCCTGGCACCAGGCATCAGGAAAAACATTCTCCTGCCAGATCCGATTGAAAACAATCAGAAGGACATCAAGAAAAGCAGGAGATAGATGGTGCAGCATGTCATAATGAATATCATCAGGTCCAACAGACGTACTGGCAGACCGATGAAGGGCCATTTTAGTTCCACCAGGGTAAAGGGACAATTATAGTCAATGAAACAGTCAGTTCGAAAGGAAAGAGGTGATCGCTCTGCCCGAGTCTTGATGGCCAGGAAGGTGGAGGAATAAGCAGAAGTGCTAGATACCCGCAAAAGCTTTCACCTAGAGTGTTAGCGATGTTCAACATCAGTCACCTCCTGACCATCAGAGAGTAAGATCGAGAGGGGATAGAATTGTAGTGTCCATTAACCTTCAATCCTGTCCCATATGATCTTGGAACTGGTGGTAGAAGATAGGTGGTTGTGAACTTAATCCAAGATTCCTTCTGGCTGTGACGTCTTACCCACCTAGCATGTGCACGGGCCCATTGGAAAGCAACCCGGTTTGAAAGTGTGGGATATCTACAAAAAGTATCCCAGGCCCGCTTTTGAGCCTTCCGTGCTAAGTGGCAAGCAGGATTCCACCACGGACGAGGATATCGTGGAAAACGTGTCGAGGTTTTAGGAATACACTGAGCAGCTGCATGTGTAATACAGTCAGTTACCGCTGCTACACAGTCGTCTATTGATGGCTGATTTACGATGGCAGGATCAAGTTCTGCGACAGCAGTGAAAGTGGACCAGTCTGCCTGATCCAGCTTCCACCGGGCACGCTGGTAGGGGTGGCATTGACCATGGCCAGTCTCTCTCAAAAGGATCGGAAAATGATCACTGCCTAGTGGATTACTGTCAACCCTCCAAGAAAAATGGGAGAATAATGAAGGGGAGCAAACTGAGAGATCAATAGCGGTAAAGGACTGACTAGGTGCATGTAAGTAAGTGGAAGAACCAGTATTGAAAAGAGAAAGATTGTGATCAGAGAGCATCCGCTCTACAGATCGCCCTCCCATCAATAACAGCACTTCCCAGAGGGGATGATGTCCATTAAAATCCCCTAGGATTAGAAATGGAGATGGCAATTGTTCAATGAGAGCATCAAGATCTGATTGATCATATGTCTTTCCAGGGGACAGGTACAGAGAACAAACAGTGATGGTATGACCCAAGGAAACACGGATGGCTACAGCCTCCAAGGGTGTGTTGAGTGACAAAGACAGGGTGGGCACGTGTTGATCAACCAACAGTGCCACCCCTCCATGTACTCGACCATCACACAACCTGTCATTTCTGTACAGAGAAAACTGCCGAATGGAGACAGTATCAGCAGTTTTGAGAAATGTTTCTTGTAAAGAAAGACAAACAGGATGGTAGGAAGCAATCAGCTTTTGATATCATCCAGATTAGAACGTAAACCTCGACAGTTCCATTGTATCAAGGTGGCCATTTTAAGAACGGGTAGGTGAAGTGGCTGGAGAACCCTTCGGTTTACGACCACGTCTTTTTTCTTTACTGTCTTTAGTCGGAGGAGGTCTATCAACCTCCATGGATCCTGCTCTATGTCGGGTGGGCAGGTTTTTGTTATTGGAAGGGGTCCTCAGTGACTGAGGACGCGAACGAATAATTGTTTTGTCTCTTGTGGTGGGAGAAAAAGATGTATCAGAAGAAATGCCTGTATTTGAAACTGTAAGACATGGATCTTGAGGTTTGTTGGAAGGTATGGGAGGAACAAAGATAGGTGTGGAAGTCGATTCATCAACCTTTTTAACCACGGAGGTCAAAAGGCTTTTCATTTGTTTTGAAAATGATTCTCTTGGAGGCACAGAGAGATCTGTCTGCACTCCCACTGTGGTTGTGGAATGAAGTGCAGCAGCATATGTCCGAGATGGAGTTGTGGACAGCAATTTCCGAGCCTCAGGATAACTAATGTTATGTGTCGTTTTCAAACGCTGCACCTCTTTTTCCTCCAACCAGTTTGGGCAAGAATGAAAGTAAGAGGGGTGAGAACCATTGCAGTTTACGCAATGTGGGTTCATGTCACAGTCATAGGCATCGTGGTCCTTGCCTCCACAACGAGCACATGTCAGGGAACCACGACAGGATGTCTTTGAGTGGCGAATCTCTGACATTGGAAACATCGAAGAGGGTTTGGTATGTATGGCGAACCCTGCAATGAGATAACCTGCCTTGATGGTGGCAGGTGCACGTGGTGAAGTAAATGTTAAAACGAGGGTATTTGTTGGCAGTGTAATTCCATCTTTGCGAAAGTGGAGATGCTCACTGCAGAAACTCCTTGAGTGGAGAGACCAGCGAGAATCTCTGACTCGAACGTTCTTCAAATCCTTTCAACAATAACTCGTGAAGAATTCAAGGTAGCATGGGGTGTAACCTCAATAGGTATATCCCCAATTGCCTTTGAATTCAAGAGGAGTTCACTGTGTTGGGATGTGGATGTTTCAACCAATATGTCACCAGATCAAGTTTCTTTACTGATTTTGAGAGCTAGCAAGTCCCTCTAGTCCCTTTTGAATTAAAAAAAGGGGACATTTGCTCTAAAGGTTTTTCCAAAGAGAATGTAATATAAGAAAATGAGGTGCGTGTGTTACTGATGTTGAAGATTGCTGTTCTGAGTATTCAAGACGTGGTCGCTACCCATTGACTGTTTTTACAATTTTATTTAAATTTTTAGAGGATCCATAGGAAAAGAAAAATTTCGGTACCCACTGACCCCACCCACCATGGAGCCCTACAAGGGGACGACTACAAAGTCACGCAAGGACAATGCAGCAACGCCAGGGTTTCGTGAGCACTATACCCAAACACCAGCATCAGGCACAATGTCCACAACACCGCTGAGAACTTCCGACACTGGTACTTGGTTGACTCTAGCCCAAGTGGACCAGCCGATTGACCCAAGGGGCCACCCAAAGGCTGCCCGTCTACAGGAATTCGAGGCCAAAGTAGTGTGTTAGGTTTGGACCCCTCAACCACCAGGATCCTCTCCTCCCCTTCACGGGTCGCCACGCACGGCAAACACGTGGGTGGATGTTTAGATCCCAGAGAAGGTAACCAGATAGAACAGAACCTTCCCTGGGAGGTCCCCTCACCACGTACAGGAATCCACACCGAGGGGTGGCAGAGGTGTAGAGAAGGTTTGTGAGACTTGGTGTAGAGTTTGTACACCATCTTATGCTGGTGAATGAAGTTCAACCTCTTTAAGGCCAAGGTAATGGCAGAACCACAAAACAGAGACCTATAGTCTAGTTTGGACGGAATGAGGGCATGATAGATCATCAGCATAGAACATTGATCTGCTCCACAAGAGGTGGAACAAAGGACATGGAGGATGTTCAGTGTTCTTGTACACTTAACACATAACTGCTTAATGTGAGAAATAAAGGTCAATTCATGGTCAAAGATAAGCCCCAAGAACTTTGCTTCAAGGACCATGGAAAGAGCAACCACACCAACACGAAGCTCTGGATCAGGGTGAATACCCCTGTTGACAGTTTAAGTGCAAGCAAACAGTTTCAGAGAAAGAAAAGTCTGTTTGCTTTGGTTCACTTCAATGAACAAGTGAGAGCAGTCTGAAGCTGCTTCTCAATAAATCTCACACTGGATGAGTGACACGAGATGTGGAAATTGTCAAAATAGAAACCGTTTGCAATGTTAGGAAGAAGTTGTGCAGTGATGGAATTAATCTTCATACTGAAAAGTGTGACACACAAGATACATTCCTGGAGGACTTCAAGTTCCTGTGGAAAGAAAAACATTCTCCTGACAGATCTGATTAAAATCAACCAGAAGAATAACAAGAGAGGTAGGAGAGAGATGGCACAGCATCTTGTAGTGAATATCATCAGCTCTGACTGATGTACTGCCAGAGCAATGAAGAGCAAGCCTGAGTTCCCCCAGTATAAGGGGGTAATTATACTGATAGATCAGCCCGAAAAGAAAGAGGTGATCATTCTGTCTTAGTCTTGATGGCTAAGAAGATGGGGAATGAAGTAAAGTGCTAAATGCACAAGAAAAGCTTGCACCAAGAGTATCAGTGATCCTCTGGGTATCAGCAATTTCCTGGCCATCAGAGAGCAAGATCAAAATGGGGGAAGAAGTATAATGCCCACTGACCTTCTGAATCTTGCCCCACATGACTTTGGAACTGGTGGTAGAAGAGATGCTAGTTGTGAATGTAATCCAAGATTCCTTCTGGCTTTGATGTCTTACATGCCCAGCATGTGCATGGGTCTGCTTGAAAGTGATGCAATTTGAAAGTGTGAGGCATGTATGAAAAGTATCCCAGACCCATTTTTGAGCCTTTCATGCCATATGGCAGGCAGGATTCCACCATGGAAGAGAATACTGTGGAAAACATGTTGAGATTTTAGGAATGGACTGAGCAGCTGCTTGGACAATACAGTCAGTTACTGTTGCCACACGGTCATCTATCGAAGGCTTACTGACAATAAGAAGATCAAGTTCCAACAGAGCAGTGAAAGAGGTCCAGCTTTCACCATGGCACGCAGGTCGAGTGGCATCAACCACAGCCATCTCCCTCAATAAGACAGGAAAAGGATCACTGCCCTGTGGGCACTGTCAACCTCCCCCAAGAAAAATCAGAGTAAAGTGAAGGGGAACAGATAGAGATCAACAGCAATAAAAGACTGACTAAGTGCATGAAAATATGTGTAAGTACCAGTATTTAAAAGAGAAATATTATAATCCAAGAGCATATGCTCTACAGAATGACACCTCCCATCAATCCTGGGGAATGGCAACTGTTTAATGAGAGCATCAAGGTCTGACTAATCATAGGTCTCCTCAAGAGACACATAGAGAGAACAAACAGTGATGGTGTAACCCAAGGATATACAGATGGATACAACCTCCATGAGTGTATCAATTGGCAAAGATTGGGTGAGCACATGCCGATCAACCAGCAGTGCCCCTCCTCCATGTACCTGTCCATCACACAACATGTCATTCATATACAAAGAAAACTGTCGACATGTGACTGTATCGGCAAGTTTCAGAAATGTATCCTGTAAGGAAAGATAATGGTAAGAATCAACCAGCACTTTGATGTCATCCAAAATATAAAGGAAACCTTGACAGTTCCTCTGTGTTAAAGTGGCCAAGGAAACCAGAAATAATCTGATGATAAGCCATACAAAAAGTGTAATGAAGTGAAGGAAGACAAAGCTACTGGAGATCAGTGGAAAGCTAAGACAAAAATGTACAAGAATGAACATAAATATTATTGAAAAAAAAGATATAATTAGAGAAAGGAGGTTCATGCAGTACTGCAGCCACAGACTTGTCAAAAACAACTAGAGAGATAGATAGATAAAATAGCATATGCTAAAGTAATTGAAAAAACAGAGGGAGATGTAAAATAGAGTAATTAAAGCAGCAAAAAATAAAAGTTGGTTATCTTTTCCTCACAAGGAAGAGAAGCAAAGGTTAGAACAATTTATCAAAATCATCAATAAACTAAGGAGGCTAAATCAAAACAACAAAATCAGAGGTCAAAAGATTTGGATACACAATGAAGAAGGATAAGCAGAACAAGACATCTGGCGTGCAGTTAAAATAACATGATCAGAGTTCCCGCAGTTACCACTGAACCAGCAGAAGTGAGTTATTGAAATGCAGTGTTAGGAGCCTGAACAACATAAGAAATATAGAACTGAGAACAAATTATCAAAATTAATCATAAAACCTTGTTCTCTTATTTGACTAAATAATAGTAGCAAGCTGAGTTTACAGAAAAAAAAGTAATGAAAGTTAAAAAACAATGAAAAAATCTTTACAGAAAAAGTAATGAAAGTTAAAAAACAATGAAAAATATTTACAGAAAAAAGTAATGAAAGTTAAAAAACAATGAAAAATATTTACAGAAAAAAGTAATAAAAGTTAAAAAACAATGAAAAAATCTTTATAGAAAAAAGTAATGAAAGTTAAAAAACAATGAAAAAATCTCTACAGAAAAAGTAATGAAAGTTAAAAAACAATGAAAAAATCTTTACAGAAAAAGTAATGAAAGTTAAAAAACAATGAAAAATATTTACAGAAAAAAGTAATGAAAGTTAAAAAGCAATGAAAAAATCTTTACAGAAAAAGTAATGAAAGTTAAAAAACAATGAAAAAATCTTTACAGAAAAAAGTAATAAAAGTTAAAAAACAATGAAAAAATCTCTACAGAAAAAAGTAATGAAAGTTAAAAAACAATGAAAAAATCTTTACAGAAAAAAGTAATAAAAGTTACAAAAACAATGAAAAAAAATCTAGTAATTCCAAAAACGAAGAAAAAAACAAAACAATCTGGAACACATCCAAGTAGTGGCAAGGAAAGAATGAGTCTTTGTTGAAATTGGAATTACTGTTGGTTAATGATGTGTCTCCCTCTTATTGGTGGAGGGATATAGTCTAATGATGATTGCATTATATGCTTAAGCAGAGCACAATAATGTGTGTGAGGCTGGGACCTTTGTTCAAGACTTGTGGATGTACAAAATTTTCACAACAATAACATGAGGTAATAGCTTTGTTGTAATGGGAGGTGAAATAAATGTTGCTGAAAACCTTCCTAATACAAATTATTTTCTAAGGTTACTTTGAATCTCTTAATGTAATTGATATAAAAATGGTGTTTTTCCCCCTTTTCCATTCTAAAAATTTTCACACAAAACATTTTTTAAACAAAATATACTGTTTCATATCTATTGGGGTAATTTTGGGGTAACTCCTGATGGAATGATATGATAAAAACAGTGCTTGTTTCTGTTGCTTTTGTCTCTTAGCCTAAAAATTCCTTTCTTACTGTGAATATTTGTAAAAAAACTAATGGTTATAAAAGTAATGGACAAATTTTATAACAACAAATACCTTTAGTATGGTTTGAAATGTTATGTTATTTTTACTCAACAAAAATGTACACAAATTGTGTTGATAAACTCAAGGGTATTGTTAATGTTTACCTGTTCACTGGATAATTCAGTAGACATTTTAATGCTTCTAGGAAAGACAAGCCAGTATTGAGTACAATGATAGCCTATCCCAAACCCCTAAGAAAATGAGTGTACTGACTGACTGTCCTGTAACAAACCCTTTACTACACAAGTAACTTCAATGATAGCCTATCCCAAACCCCTGAGAGAATGAGTATACTGATACACTATCCTATAACAAACCCTTTACTATACAAATAAGCACATTGGTAGCCTATCCCAAACCCCTAAGAGATTGAGTATACTGACAGACAATCCTGCAACAAAACCATTTACAACACAAATAAGTACAACAGTAGTCTTTCTCCTAACAAATCCCTATGTGAGTAAATATACTGGCAGCCTATCCTCTAACAAACACCTAACTGAATTAGTACATTAGTAACCTATCATTTAACAAACCCCCACCTGAATTAGTACATTAGTGTCCTATCATTTAACAAACCCCTATCTGAATTATTACATTAGTAGCCTATCATTTAACAAACCCCCACTTGAATTAGTAGCCTATCATTTAACAAACACCCACCTGAATTAGTACATTAATGTCCCATCATTTAACAAACCCTTACCTGAACTAGTACATTAGTGTCCTATCATTTAACAAACCCCTACCTGAATTAGTAGCCTATCATTTAACAAACACCCACCTGAATTAGTACATTAATGTCCCATCATTTAACAAACCCTTACCTGAACTAGTACATTAGTGTCCTATCATTTAACAAACCCCTACCTGAATTAGTATGTTAGTGTCCTATCATTTAACAAACCCCTACCTGAATTAGTATGTTAGTAGCCTATCATTTAACAAACCCCTACCTGAATTAGTACATTTGTGTCCTATCATTTAACAAACCCCTACCTGAACTAGTATGTTAGTAGCCTGTCATTTAACAAACCCCTACCTGAACTAGTACATTAGTAGCCTATCATTTAACAAACCTCCACCTGAATTAGTATGTTAGTAGCCTGTCATTTAACAAACCCCTACCTGAACTAGTACATTAGTAGCCTATCATTTAACAAACCCCCATCTGAATTAGTACATTAGTGTTTGTCATTTAACAAACCCTACCTGAATTAGTACATTAGTAGCCTATCATTTAACAAACCTCCACCTGAATTAGTATGTTAGTAGCCTGTCATTTAACAAACCCCTACCTGAACTAGTACATTAGTAGCCTATCATTTAACAAACCCCCACCTGAATTAGTTCATTAGTGTCCTATCATTTAAGAAACCCCTACCTGAACTAGTACATTAGTGTCGTATCATTTAACAAACCCCCACCTGAACTGGTACATTAGTGTCCTATCATTTAACAAACCCCTACCTAATTAGTACATTAGTGTCCTATCATTTAACAAACCCCTACTTGAATTAGTACATTAGTGTCCTATCATTTAACAAACCCCTACCTGAATTAGTACATTTGTGTCCTATCATTTCACAAACCCCTACCTGAATTAGTACATTTGTGTCCTATCATTTAACAAACCCTTACCCGAATAAGTACATTAGTGTACTATCATTTAACAAACCCCCACCTGAACTAGTACATTAGTGTCCTATCATTTAACAAACCCCCACCTGAACTAGTACATTAGTGTCCTATCATTTAACAAACCCCTACCTGAATTAGTATGTTAGTGTCCTATCATTTAACAAACCCCTACCTGAATTAGTATGTTAGTAGCCTATCATTTAACAAACCCCTACCTGAATTAGTACATTTGTGTCCTATCATTTAACAAACCCCTACCTGAACTAGTACATTAGTAGCCTATCATTTAACAAACCTCCACCTGAATTAGTATGTTAGTAGCCTGTCATTTAACAAACCCCTACCTGAACTAGTACATTAGTAGCCTATCATTTAACAAACCCCCATCTGAATTAGTACATTAGTGTTTTGTCATTTAACAAACCCCTACCTGAATTAGTACTTTAGTAGCCTATCATTTAACAAACCTCCACCTGAATTAGTATGTTAGTAGCCTGTCATTTAACAAACCCCCACCTGAATTAGTTCATTAGTGTCCTATCATTTAAGAAACCCCTACCTGAACTAGTACATTAGTGTCGTATCATTTAACAAACCCCCACCTGAACTGGTACATTAGTGTCCTATCATTTAACAAACCCCTACCCTAATTAGTACATTAGTGTCCTATCATTTAACAAACCCCTACTTGAATTAGTACATTAGTGTCCTATCATTTAACAAACCCCTACCTGAATTAGTACATTTGTGTCCTATCATTTCACAAACCCCTACCTGAATTAGTACATTTGTGTCCTATCATTTTACAAACCCCTATGCAAATTAGTACATTAGTGTCGTATCATTTAACAAACCCCTACACAAATTAGTACATTAGTGTCTTATCATTTAACAAACCCCCACCTGAACTGGTACATTAGTGTCCTATCATTTAACAAACCCCTACCCTAATTAGTACATTAGTGTCCTATCATTTAACAAACCCCTACCTGAATTAGTACATTAGTGTCCTATCATTTAACAAACCCCTACCTGAATTAGTACATTTGTGTCCTATCATTTTACAAACCCCTATGCAAATTAGTACATTAGTGTCGTATCATTTAACAAACCCCTACCCAAATTAGTACATTAGTGTCTTATCATTTAACAAACCCCTACTTGAATTAGTACATTAGTGTCCTATCATTTAACAAACCCCTACCTGAATTAGTACATTTGTGTCCTATCATTTAACAAAACCCTACCTGAATTAGTACATTTGTGTCCTATCATTTAACAAACCCCCACCTGAATTAGTACATTAGTGTCCTATCATTTAACAAACCCCTACCCAAATTAGTACATTAGTGTCTTATCATTTAACAAACCCCCACCTGAACTAGTACATTAGTGTCCTATCATTTAACAAACCCCCACCTGAATTAGTACATTAGTAGCCTATCATTTAACAAACCCCACCTGAACTAGTACATTAGTGTCCTATCATTTAACAAACCCCTACCTGAATTAGTACATACATAGTAGCCTATCATTTAACAAACCTCCACCTGAATTAGTATGTTAGTAGCCTATCATTTAACAAACCTCCACCTGAATTAGTACATTAGTGTCCTATCATTTAACAAACTCCTACCCTAATTAGTACATTAGTGTCCTATCATTTAACAAACCCCTACTTGAATTAGTACATTAGTGTCCTATCATTTAACAAACCCCTACCTGAATTAGTACATTTGTGTCCTATCATTTAACAAACCCCTACCTGAATTAGTACATTAGTGTCCTATCATTTTACAAACCCCTACTGAATTAGTACATTAGTGTCCTATCATTTAACAAACCCCTACCTGAATTAGTACATTAGTGTCCTATCATTTAACAAACCCCCACCTGAACTAGTACATTAGTGTCCTATCATTTAACAAACCCCACCTGAATTAGTACATTAGTAGCCTATCATTTAACAAACCCCACCTGAATTAGTACATTAGTGTCCTATCATTTAATAAACCCCTACCTGAATTAGTACTTTAGTAGCCTATCATTTAACAAACCCCCACCTGAATTAGTTCATTAGTGTCCTATCATTTAACAAACCCCTACCTGAACTAGTACATTAGTAGCCTATCATTTAACAAACCCCACCTGAACTAATACATTAGTGTCCTATCATTTAACAAACCCCTACCTGAATTAGTATTTTAGTAGCCTATCATTTAACAAACCTCCACCTGAATTTGTTCATTAGTGTCCTGTCATTTAACAAACCCCCACCTGAATTAGTACATTAGTGTCCTATCATTTAACAAACTCCCTACCCTGAATTAGTACATTAGTGTCCATCATTTAACAAACCCCTACCTGAATTAGTACATTAGTAGCCTATCATTTAACAAACCCCCACCTGAACTAGTACATTAGTGTCCTATCATTTAACAAACCCCTACCTGAATTAGTACTTTAGTAGCCTGTCATTTAACAAACCCCTTCCTGAATTAGTACATTAGTAGCCTATCATTTAACAAACCCCTAACTGAATTAGTACTTTAGTAGCCTATCATATAACAAACCCCCATCTGAATTAGTACATTAGTGTCCTATCATTTAACAAACCCCTACCCGAATTAGTACATTAGTGTCCTGTCATTTTACAAACCCCTACGCAAATTAGTACATTAGTGTCGTATCATTTAACAAACCCCTACCCAAATTAGTACATTAGTGTCTTATCATTTAACAAACCCCCACCTGAACTAGTACATTAGTGTCCTATCATTTAACAAACCCCCACCTGAATTAGTACATTAGTAGCCTATCATTTAACAAACCCCCACCTGAACTAGTACATTAGTGTCCTATCATTTAACAAACCCCTACTTGAATTAGTACTTTAGTAGCCTATCATTTAACAAACCTCCACCTGAATTAGTATGTTAGTAGCCTATCATTTAACAAACCTCCACCTGAATTAGTACATTAGTGTCCTATCATTTAACAAACCCCTACTTGAATTAGTACATTAGTGTCCTATCATTTAACAAACCCCTACCTGAATTAGTACATTTGTGTCCTATCATTTCACAAACCCCTACCTGAATTAGTACATTTGTGTCCTATCATTTTACAAACCCCTACGCAAATTAGTACATTAGTGTCGTATCATTTAACAAACCCCTACACAAATTAGTACATTAGTGTCTTATCATTTAACAAACCCCCACCTGAACTAGTACATTAGTGTCCTATCATTTAACAAACCCCCACCTGAATTAGTACATTAGTAGCCTATCATTTAACAAACCCCCACCTGAATTAGTACATTAGTGTCCTATCATTTAACAAACCCCTACCTGAATTAGTACTTTAGTAGCCTATCATTTAACAAACCCCCACCTGAATTAGTTCATTAGTGTCCTATCATTTAACAAACCCCTACCTGAACTAGTACATTAGTAGCCTATCATTTAACAAACCCCCACCTGAACTAATACATTAGTGTCCTATCATTTAACAAACCCCTACCTGAATTAGTATTTTAGTAGCCTATCATTTAACAAACCTCCACCTGAATTTGTTCATTAGTGTCCTGTCATTTAACAAACCCCCACCTGAATTAGTACATTAGTGTCCTATCATTTAACAAACCCCTACCCGAATTAGTACATTAGTGTCGTATCATTTAACAAACCCCTACCTGAATTAGTACATTAGTAGCCTATCATTTAACAAACCCCCACCTGAACTAGTACATTAGTGTCCTATCATTTAACAAACCCCTACCTGAATTAGTACTTTAGTAGCCTGTCATTTAACAAACCCCTTCCTGAATTAGTACATTAGTAGCCTATCATTTAACAAACCCCTAACTGAATTAGTACTTTAGTAGCCTATCATATAACAAACCCCCATCTGAATTAGTACATTAGTGTCCTATCATTTAACAAACCCCTACCCGAATTAGTACATTAGTGTCCTGTCATTTAACAAACCCCTACCTGAACTAGTACATTAGTAGCCTATCATTTAACAAACCCCCACCTGAACTAATACATTAGTGTCCTATCATTTAACAAACCCCTACCCGAATTAGTACATTAGTAGCCTATCATTTAACAAACCCCCACCTGAACTAGTACATTAGTGTCCTATCATTTAACAAACCCCTACTTGAATTAGTACTTTAGTAGCCTATCATTTAACAAACCTCCACCTGAATTAGTATGTTAGTAGCCTATCATTTAACAAACCCCTACCCGAATTAGTACATTAGTGTCCTATCATTTAACAAACCCCTACCTGAATTAGTATGTTAGTAGCCTATCATTTAACAAACCCTTACCTGAATAACAAAACTTACTAAATCTCTTTTCATTGCATAAGCATCCTCTCCATCAGCATAGTATTTTGGTTCAATTTCATTAATCCTGTAAAACAATGCTATATGTACATAATTACAATTCATATAACCAAATACATAGAAATTATTTACAAAAATACAAAACAAAGAGAATACATTTTATTCATAGACAACAATGAGTCTTCAAAATATACATATTTTTTATCACTGACCTTCTTCAATTACCTACTTCTACATTATAACTTGTTACCCACATGCTGCAGCAATATAACTTATAAACAGTCCTATGACCTTCTTTAACAATAAGCTTTACCATTGATGTGTAACAGTGGATTTACTATTGACCTTTGTGCAATAAGACTTGTGACTAATCCTTTTTAACAATGAAATTTATGACTCTTTGTTATAATAAGATGTATTAACTACTGATGTCTTTGACATATAACAATAAGACTTGTGACTAATCCTTTTTAACAATGAAATTTATAACTCTTTGTAATAATAAGATGTATTAACTACTGATTTCTTTGACATATAACAATAAGACTTGTGACTAATCCTTTTTAACAATGAAATTTATGACTGTTTGTAATAACAAGATGTATTAACTACTGATTTCTTTGACATATAACAATAAGACTTGTGACTAATCCTTTTTAACAATGAAATTTATGACTCTTTGTAATAAGATGTATTAACTAACGATTTCTTTGACATATAACAATAAGACTTGTGACTAATCCTTTTTAATAATGAAATTTATGACTCTTTGTAATAAGATGTATTAACTAACAATTTCTTTGACATATAACAATAAGACTTGTGACTAATCCTTTTTAACAATGAAATTTATGACTCTTTGTAATAATAAGATGTATTAACTACTGATTTCTTTGACATATAACAATAAGACTTGTGACTAATCCTTTTTAACAATGAAATTTATGACTCTTTGTAATAATAAGATGTATTAACTAATGATTTCTTTGACATATAACAATAAGACTTGTGACTTATCCTTTTTAACAATTTATGACTCTTTGTAATAATAAGATGTATTAACTACTGATTTCTTTGACATATAACAATAAGACTTTTCACTGATACTCTTCATTAGCTACGACTTACCAATGACATTTTAACAACTGACTTATCACTGATTCTCTACAATAACAAACTTATTAATGACCATATTAAACAATTATGATTTATCACTGACCTTCAACAGCTGTTTTGTCTTTATTTCTATAAACAATTATGTCAATCAATGATTATGTTCAACAGTTACATATTGTTCTGATACTGAAAGTTACTAGGGATATAAGAAAACAAGGAAGGTGGTAGTCTGTGAAGAATAAAGGTCTACATTCAGTAAGAAAGCAGATAATCAAATAACAAAAAGAAAAATCACAAAACAAGGAAGGTGATAGTCAGTGAAGAAGGAAGGTTTACATTTAGTAAGAAAGCAGATAATCAAATAAAAAGAAGAAAAATCACAAAACAAGGAAGGTGATAGTCAGTGAAAAAGGAAGGTTTACATTTAGTAAGGAAGCAGATAATCCAATATAAGAAAAAGATAAATCACAAAAAATGAGGAAGGTGGCAGTCTGTGAAGAAGGTAGATCTACATTTAGCAAGGAAGCAGATAATCAGGTTTAGTGTTTTTAGTTAATCCTGTGAAACATTTATGTTGTATCAATCACCTGTAACAGTGACACATTTTGCATCTTGTAAAACAACAATATATGATATAAATCACTAATACATATAACCAAACACACATAACAAGTTCTCTTAAATGGTATAGAGAACCTGCTTATTCAAATTTTTAGAACTAAAATGAATTTCCAAAATGGACGTACCTCTGAAATACTGAATGTTTTTCCTTTTTGAACTTTGTCTCTTGACAAAACATGCAACTCAAATTTATGAATGTTCTTTTTACATTGCAGAACACTTATCACTTACCCACAGTTCTATACTCTCTCACCTTCCCTGTCGCTTTCTGTGCAGTAGTCAAGGGATCTTAAATTAAGCTCTCTTTATCTGCCATAAGTTAGATGTAATTGAAAATTCAAGTTCTGATGGAAATACAGTTGTGGGTAGACAGAAAGAAAGGTACTTTGGTGATAAGTGCATGTTTGAAAATCATTTAAACTTGGAAATTCTTAATTTTTTGTCTTATTTAGCCTAAAATGTGTCTAAGTTTTACACAATTACTTTTATAACATTAAATAAAAAACAAACAGTTTGGTATTCATGTTTGAATTCAGGTCTTTTGCCACTGATGGGTAATTTTTGTTTTTATATATGTTGGTTGTCCACAGAATTATTAATGTTTATTACAAATATGCATTGCAGAACACAAAGATAAACATGGACTCAAACAGAATGTCCTTTAACTGGCTTTCTAACTAAACTATAAACAGATTTAAAAAATTCTCTTAGCTGTAAGAGCTTAGTACCAAGATCATAAACAATGAAACTGGATAAATATCTGAGTGTCAAAATGAAATAATACAAACACAGAATATTGTACAGAAAGAATCAGTCCTTTTCTGTTTTAAATAATACAAAAGTAATATTAAAGAGAATTACTGAGATATGTTGGAATACTGAATGATACCAGAGAGGTGTGTTATGTGGGTTTAATTACATCTTAGTAAAGCAAGAACCCTGGAGTTTCTAAGTTCATATTCTGACTTTTTAATATCTATAACATGTGTTTGTAATTTTGTTGAGGACTCAGAGAACTATTTAATGGTAGAATAAAAATCTAAGTTCATAAATTTGGAGCAGAATTCCATTATGGCATAGCTAAAGCAAGATTTATCTATATAGTTCTTTTTGAAATTAAAAAACTTAAAAGTAGATAATATAATAACTTAATTAAATTCTGAATGCATCTCTATAGACTATAAATATCATAATACCAACCAGGAATGCCAATATGCAGTGGAATAAATACCTGAACAATTAGAACTGAGAATGTAGCTAAAATGTTAGTCCACCACATTATATCCATGTAGTGTTAGTCCACCACATTACACACATGTAGTGTTAGTCCACTACATTACACACACAGTGTTAGTCCACCACATTATATACATATAGTGTTAGTCCACCACATTATACACATATAGTGTTAGTCCACCACATTATACACACAGTGTTAGTCCACCACATTATACACACAGTGTTAGTCCACCACATTATACATATATAGTGTTAGTCCACCACATTATACAGTGTTAGTTCACATACATTATATACCATGTAGTGTTAGTCCACTACATTACACACATGTAGTGTTAGTTCACCACATTACAGGCACACTACCCAAGTAACATCTCCAACTAAGTTACAGAAATTCAGCCAGTGGCAAAAATACTTGCATCAGATAAAACCTTGTACAAGTTATCAGCATGATTTCAACAAGAAAAATATATGTTTTGACAGGAAAACAGGGCTTATATAAGGTATCCTAATGCTTGCATAATAAGTCAAATGTGAAATGGGACAGTAGAGAATTACTGGTAGGTGATGCAGCTTTGCAAAACATAAGAGACATTTAGAAATTCTGAGTTGATAACATGAGTTCACACCCAACATGAAAAGACTCAGTAATTCATAGGTAAACCTACATGATTTGAATACAAGTTTTGTTATTTGACACAGAGAATCTACTTGTATGAAACACATGCTTTCTTATATAATACAAAGAACCTTCTGCATAAAACAGTTTTTGTAAGTAAAAAACAAAATCAGTGCATACAAAGACTTACGTAAATCCTAGTGTGTTGGTGTACAGGTGAAGAGCTGCACGGTTACTTTTACGAACGTGTAAAGACACATATTTGGCATTGAAACATTCGACCATTGCTCTAGATGACTGGTCCATCAATTTCTGAGCAAGTCCCAAACGTCTGTGTGATCGTTTTACAGCCTAACAAATGAAATTCTCAATGTAGACACTTGACATAAAGTGAACAACAAAGTCTCTACTACATAAACAAACTGAATCTTCATCTTTTGTTACCACATCCCTGCCACCAGTGATATTAAAGTTGAATTTGTAGAAAATAATTATAGTTCGTATCTGCAGCTTACACCTGCTGACCTCACCATCTCGTGATTTCTAGTTGACACACTCAACTTTCTAAACTTTTATCCAACACTCAGATGGTGAGTTGAAAGAATACAGATAACTCTGTTTAATTTCCAAAACTGTTTGTTTCTTCTCTAGTGGTTTAATAGATTTAACCACACAACCAAACATTTCTGTCACTCCTGAACTGTGCTGAATCAAGATGCTCACAGGGCCTAAGCCCCTTCTGTTTGTAGGCCCTACCAACCTTACAACTTAAACCAAAGATTAACTTTTAAGGAACATTTTCATGGACTCATAGTTATCATAGGCCTGAGGCACTGTGCTTGTTGTGGTTAATAAATATTCAGGCCCTGAAGAAGGAAAATAATAACAAAGATCAAAGTTTATCATGAAATACATATAAATCTGTAAATATCACTCTAAGATACATAAAATAATGTGCTGGTATCTGTCTGCTCACTTAAAAACATCTGATATACAGAAACCTTTGAATATCACTCTAAGATACAAAATAATCTGCTGGTGTCTGTCTGCTGACTTAAGAACATGTGATACATAGAAACTGTGAATATCACTCTAAGATACATAAAATAAGCTGCTGGTATGTGTCTGCTGACTTAAGAACATGTGATACATACTTTAAAGGAATCCATTTGGGGAAAGAGGAAAGAATTGCTATGAGTTAGCTTAAGAGAAAGTAGCAAAATCAAAGAAGTCATAAAAATATAATTTTGGAGAAAGAGATGTGAAACCTTTACAAACACGTTATATAAAGACCTTTGTCACATGAAGAGTAAGAACATTATTCACAGCTGAAACTTAAGCCTTTTTAGCTTATATCACTCAAAATTATATTTCTCTGACATTTATATTGATTTTTAAAAACAATTATCATTTTCAGACAAAGAAAAAAAACACACAATTCAAGCAATTGAAATAGAATTAATAAATATAATATGTCTGTTGTAGCCACTAAGTCTAAAGATAGTGTTCTCCATACCATAAAATATATTTCATATGAATCTCATATTTACAACTCAACATTATATACTCAACTCCCCACAGAATACACAAAGAGAAACTAAGGTATTGCTGAAAAGTTTCCCAGCTTGTGTGAGAGCTCTAACCCTACAATGCAATTATAAATAAACTATAGCCCTCTGTCAGTATGAGTGCAAAATATCCTCTTCACATTGTATTCCTGTTGAGCACTTTGTATATACCAAAAGCTCATTCCTGATGAAATAAATAGTAATACCAGAATTCCAAGAAACATGTCGATCATCAGAGTTTGAGTTCTGAGAACGTGTGCTCCTTGATGGCAAATGTATGATACCATCACAGAATTGTTGAAATGAATTGTGATTATTTTCCCCTTCAACTGCACTTGAACCATTGCCCACTGAACAGTAAGAACTTCTAAAATATTGACATGGAAGGAACATATTATTGATTAAAAAACTCTGGAATTCCTGACCATCGATATGTGCACCCTATACCTGAAGTGGGGCACGTGTGAAGAGAAGAGTCTTGGGATGGGGAGAATGTACAAGAACACTGATGGTAGTGTTGGTCCAATCCAACCACCACTGAAGATCTAAGATGCTGCTCTTGAGTGAAGAGACTGGATGATCCAGTTGATTGTACTTCATGATTCATTGGTCATGCAGTGATCACTCAAGAGATTATGTGTACTTGTTCCAAAGGAATTAGAAATTAGAGGGATGGCCTCATCATTAAAAGAGAGAGAGAGCTATCAATGAGTAGAAGGAAAAATGTGTAAGAGCCAAACTGGCTGTTCCATAGCCTTGAGCTGGAAGTTGGCTGAGCCCAGCATACAAATGCTTTGAAAAAGAAACCAAAATGGAGAATGTATTGAGCTGAAAAGAGAATGGATTTCTTAACTTTGATAAAAAAAAGCCTTGGTAGATTACAAAAGGAGAATCTGGGTGTGTTGATGAGATGGTGCCAGAAGTGACCAATCATCCATGTAATAGTGTATGCCAAAAAAATGAAAGTGATGATAAGAAAAGGCTTTTACATTTCTTCCATCTAAGTTTTTAGTTGAATTAAAACAGTGCAGATGTACTATTAATAAAAAGGCTACATTTCTTCCATGCAGATGATGAGCTGCATTGGAGAAACACACACATACAATATATATGCAGATGCACACCTTGCTGCATATAAAGGCTTGTTTAGCACATGATAGTTACAGTAGACTTAATAGTGGGTGGTGGTTGGGAGCTATACTAGTTTATTTAGATAACTGGATGAGACTCTTCATGCTAGTATGATTTGTTTATTGTGCTCAATTAGTGCCCTTCTACCATTTGGGGGATGGAATGCTAACTTCAAGAGGTAAGTTTTCAACTTACTCTCAAATGGTAATACCATATTTTCTTATTCTTATTTTATTTTAGTTAATTTTTCCTCTTTACTTTGGAGAGCAGTCACTTCCCACAACTGTCTGCAAGCAGAGAATAGTGATATAGACATAGGTTGTTGTGAGCTTGAGCACCCACATCTCGCTCTACTAATTTCTATTTCTATATCTATTCTTTATTTCTCTTGAGACTGGCTAATGGAGATAAACAGTTTCTTTCAGGTATAGTCCCAGATCCGAAGTCATTCAATTTTAATGAAAAGTTCTTTAGGTCAATAGATAGACGGTGTGTCCCCACTGCAATAAGGGTCCTACTTCTGCAATCACCTCCCAAACCTAGAGTACATTTTACAATCCCACATTATAGCTTGTACCCTGGGATTGTTTTAATTAATGCAGTATTTTTTGTTTAATTTATTTTTGTTTTGTTTTTAAAATTATAACAAGCTAATACAATTAGCTTGAGGTTTAGCTTTGCTGTTTTTAATGCAGTCCTTTCTCGTGATTTTGTTCACTTAACTTTATCAGTATTAATTTTCACTAAAAATTAAAGAGGGGAAAAAACATTGACTTTTGTCTCAGTTGATAGAATGCAATTTGTTTGAAAAACTTTTTCATATTAACTTACAGATTACAATATCAACTGCATTTGACAATAATCCTCTCTTAATACAATAATGTTTTGTATTATTTAAAAAAATGTTTTACCAAGGAAGTGATATGTCCATGTGGGTCATCATCGAGTCTTCTTCCCTGAAAAACACAAACTTATAGTTTGAAAATTAAAATATCCTTTAGAAATGTTATTAATATATTGAAAAATAAAACTATTTAACTGGAAAGGACTATTTTATGAAACAAATAAAAATCCTATACGGTTTTTATCGACTACTTGAAATCAAGTATTTTCATAAAAACTATTTTATATTTTCCACACAACAGTTTACAAATATGACATGCTCATTCCACGTCAACTCACCCAGAACTCTTCCCAGTTCATGTCATAAACTTTCATGAAAATATTGAAGCAAAAAATTCATTTTGGTTTATTCAACTGCAAAATCCTAAAGCTGTATTGCATGGCTGAATATATTAAAATGATGTTTTGCTTGAATATTTTCATGAAAATCTGTGACATGAACTGGGAAGCCTTAGGTGAGTTGGCATGGAATGACCCAACAGTGGTCAGTATCTGCTATCAACTAATTAAATCATCAACCGAATAATGAGCAAAACTTGTTTCATTTCAATTAAATGTGTGAACATTCTAACCATTCATTATGATTCACCAGTTAAGACCTTTTGCTGTAAACAATTTTAAGTAATATCTTACATGGGTCAAAAAACTTGAGATTTAATTAAATTTTAATCAGCATTTCTAAGCTAACAATACAAAATAATTGTAATAATATATATATATATAATAAAAATAACAAACAATTAAACATTTCAATCACTAATGTTCATGAAATTCACATAAATGAAACAGTTTTTCTATCTTTTCTGAATTTTTAAAAAGGCTATTATTAATGGCATTTCTAACAGACATCCTGGTTATTTGTTTTCTAAATATTATTAAAAGTAATAAAAATAATTAAAAAACCAATAAAGATGATGTAAGGATGTCAAGGCTAACATGTATAGGAACAAAGTAAGGATGAGCCCACACAACTGTACAAAAATTACCACATGAAAAACTTTTATCTAGAACTAGATAAATGCAAGTGCATTAATTCAGGTTTGAATAAAAACATAATGTAATTAATGCTTTGAAGTATCACAATGGGGAATTCCCATAAGCTTGTAACACTAACTTAATTGCTACTTATATAATAATTTTTATTTTTGTGTATTCTCCATCCTTACTCTCTGTACTTTCTATCCTTATATTTTTTTTATTTATTACTTGTTTCCCTCTTCAAACAATAACAATCAATGGCAGTCACTAAAAAAGCAGCACTTCTAGCTTGACATGACGAATGTCTTGATGGGTATTGTGTTGTTACTGAAATGCAATATTATTTCAACATTGTTCCAAGTTAGAATGCAACATGTTGGTAAGTAAATCATTGTAACAATTTCCAATAATGTTGTGCTAACCCTTCAGTAGGACATTCAACTGTTACGCTACTCACTCTACTTTAACAATATTTTTTGGTTAAATTGAGGGTCTTAAAAGTTTTTTAAAACCTAAGTTAGGTGTTTATAAATATTTCTTAGGTTATTATAAGAGAGATGAGCAATACATAATATGTTTCAGTCATTTCTTTCCCAATCCATCTGTACATAGTAAGGACTACTCTACTTTGTGACAGATAATATTAATCAAAAACACAAAATGTTTGTTTCTAAGAGTTTTTATTTCTATATTACTTACACCACTAAAAATAAAGACAAAAGGTATGAAACAATGAATTATAACCTGTCTGAGCCAATCAATACCAAACATATTAACATGTAAAGTGTTGTTGTTACTAAAGTTATATAACATGAATAAACATTCAAATCTTCTTATTGGCTTTCAAACTTAAGATAAAGTTATAACTGCCACAAGTTTTATTTTACAAAGTACACTGACGTGATTATAATTATTATACATTTAGACTACTTGAATATTAAAAAATACAACATTTTTATGATGTCTAAGCAAAGTTTTGCCTAATAATTAAAAAGTTTTTATCAATCATTACCCTGGTTGATTATAAAGTATTTAACTGTGACACTTAAAGCCAAAACATTATTAAAAAATATTGGAATAACAAGCAAAATGTACATTGTATTATTGCAACAGATGAGCAATAAAAGAACAAATCTTTCATTGTTTTTATATATTAAACAACACAGTTACAATGTGTACAATAAATTTTGATAAATAAAGTGTGGGATTAAAAACATAACTTAAACCACTATGTAAGACTTGTTAGTTCTAGCTATATTTCATAAAGTTTAACTCATACGATCACTATTTTGTAATTATTTATAGTGATATTCATAATTAATACACAACAACAAAAAGTTTTGTCTGAAAATGAAAACTTGATTTTTGTTTTCTGGAATTATTCTCCTCATACTAGAGAATAAGTTTATTTATACAAATAACCAACACCCCTTTAGAATCCATTATGTAATTTTTTTTAAACCATCTTAAGTTTTGCTTAATTTTAGTTCAAATACATCAAGGTGTTTGGTCAGATACTAATAAAACAATTTGAAGAAGACCAGCAAACAATTTGACATCCACATAGTAATAATTTAAATATAAAGGTTTAAGAATGTTAAAATAGTTTTTCCAGTTCCTTTTGTTGTGAACAGTGAAAATGTTTGTTATATCTGTTTCACAACTACAAAAATTTTGATCAGCAAGAGAACATCACATAGTTTAAGTTGTACAATTTCGAGTGGGGTTTGATGCTTAATAAATGAAACTTTATTACAATTTTAACACAAGAGAAAATCTTTGAAGAATTACTATTATTATTAGGAACAATCAGTTTATTCAAACAAATTATGAAACAAAGAAGTCATAAGTGGAGATTGTTTAAAGTTTAGTAAATATATCTTGTTGATGTGTGGCTTGTTTAAAATTAGTGGTTATACTTTTACCAGATAAACTCATAAGTGGAGATTGTTTAAAGTTTAGTAAATATATCTTGTTGATGTGTGGTTTGTTTAAAATTAGTGGTTATACTTTTACCAGATAAACTCATAAGTGGAGATTGTTTAAAGTTTAGTAAATATATCTTGTTGATGTGTGGTTTAAAATTAGTGGTTATACTTTTACCACAAACTATTTTCATTGAGTTGCAATATTAGTAAATAAAAAGTATCTTCATTATGTCCACCAGGTAAATGGATTTGTCAGATACATCAACTTTATCCATTTAGAAAACATGGTGGGTAACTGTACAATGACTCAAACCTTTACTAAATATCATATTTATGTTTATACAATATATATAACTAAGTTAGTTAACTGGCTACTCAATTGTTTCTAATTGAAGTTGTGACATGTTTACACAAAAACATTATTACTGTTATAAGTGATAGTAATACAGTTTCACTATTCAATTATCACTTTGATTTGAAGAAGATCAATGGAAACTTGTTTTATAAACTGAAACTATGTGATGGTATTCAGTCACTATCAGAGTCATTCATCAAATACAACATGTCCAGATTATGTTTAAAAGAAAATTAACAGTATAATATTGTTTTTAAGCAATAAAGATTTTCAAACAATTCACAAGTGATAACCTCCACAAGAGTTTATCATAATAAATGATAGGTAATTTGAAAACTACCTAAAAAAAGATGAATTACAATAGATTAACTGCCTGTTAAATACCATAACCAACTAGTTCTCAGCTGTATACACCTGGTACATTAGCTTGGCTTATATATTTGTGTGCTTTGATATCATGAAAATGAAATATCACAGGAATATAATACGACCACCAAAGCAGTGCAACTGGAGTGAGGAGATTCAATAATCTATTCAGTTTTTCCCTGTATTACTTTTCCCTCCTTCCAATTTTAGATCTTTTTCTCTTTTAATAACCTAAATTTTTTCCAGAATTTTAATAATTTTAAAATTATTCCTATACCATTTGAATATTTATTCAAAAGAATATTCGTCCTTGCACAAAATTCTCTTACAAGTTCATTCATGTTGTAATTAAAAGTATACCTTATGCATCATTACATTCTTAAGTATTTTATTATTTCATCTCTTAAGTTTTTGTCAATATCAAACTAAAAACTTACATTTTGGCCAATACATATCCTACTATCTTCCCTTTTTCATCTTCAGCAACATAAGACAACTACAACATAAAAATGTACACATTACAGAGGTTCACACAATGTGTAAACTACTAACACTGATAATAAAAATAAATAATTTTACCAAAGTGGTTGCATTCTTTTCTAATTGTTTTCTTCAACTTCTCCTAACTTTCCAGACAAAATTCCTACAAAAGAGCAGGACCAACTGGCATTTCATTGTTTCTTAATAATTTTGCTTAACTTCTTTTTCTCTAACAACATTAATCTCACCCACTTTAAGGTCATATGATACTATTGTAAGCCAATAATGTCTACACGAGTGGCTGGTTCAATCAGCAACCATATAGGATGAGCATGTTCAGAGATTAAAACTTGCAACCCTTAGATTATAGGTAAAGCAGTCTAGCCACAAGACCAGGCCAAGTCCATTTTGCTTAAGTAATTCCACTTTATCTTATAAATTGATTATAAAATATAATAAAAAAACTGGAATATAATTATTTCAAAGTACAGTGTCACAGGAAAATATTCCCAACAACAATAATACAATTTGATAATTGATGATAAAATGTTCCATATTTATTTACAAAAATAGTTCTAATTAATGGATTAGGTCATTATCAGGAGGTAAAATCAAGTTTAATCATTTTGGAACTGTTTTCATGAATCCTCTGACATTTCCAGGTTTCTCCAGATTTGTGTCACTGTGATTATTTTACAACCACAAGTACACCTATCTTTATTCAGCTTTATTAAAAACCAAATTCACTAAAGCACACAAGCTATATTATGAACTGTTGATCTATTAACACTTTTATAGAAACATTATTCCTGAGTTTAGCTCTTACTTAATAATTTACAAATATCCGGGGCATAAATTATACTGGTGTCCCAACTATATCCATATAAATACTGTTGTGTTGATGGTTTTAAAAAGGAAAAACCACAAAATTATTCTTTCCATAATATTTAATAAGCATTCACTCTATTTACAATAATTAGATAACTTTAAGGATGAAATGTTAACATTTTCCTGGCCTGAAAACATATTACTGATAGCTACACAGCTTAACTCTTTCTTGTAACCAGTCTGCCAAAAGTGTTTACATGTAACTCTCACCTAATTTCATGTCATCTAATGTGAATTGCACAACTTCATGATGATGTAATTATGAGGTAAAGCCCTTCCCCATTATGAGGGGGACACACTTCCATACAAAATAATTATCTCTCTCCACATGTATTTGTAAATCTTCATTCTTTGATGAGGCAAACAACAATGAAGTGCACTAGAAGTGTGGAGAAAGGACAGGAATGTGTATGAAGTGAATATCCATTGGAAATACATTCAGGTAAGAAGAATACTAACTTCTGAGATAATACCACACCTTTTAGCTATAATCTCACATTGAAATGGTTTCGGGACAGGTCAACGTGTTACCTAGGCAAGCCTTTGAAAAAAGAACTTGAGGGAAAGTCCATGGAATGTGACATCCAATGGCAGAGGCACATCTGTGGGAGACTCACCTTGTCCAGTGTATATTCTCCATTCAGGATAAAAGTGTTGAAGAATCAATCATGCCTTGTGTGTCCCAAGGATGTGCAGGCCAAGAGCATGACCACCTAAGTACTTGTACACAAGAATTTGGAAAGCCAATATGTGTAGCAAGGCTAGAGTACATTTAGACAGTACCCTGTGTGTGTTCATCTCAACTCCATCATAAGAATATTGGACTAAACAATCCAGAAAATATCTGGATTACAAGATACAGGAAAAAAGTAAAATAACCTGACCAAGCAGTAGAACAAACCATTGAGGGTATTAAAGTGGAACGGGTTAGAGAGGGTAAAACAAACACCTACAGAAGCTATCTGTGTGCTATAGTTTTGGAACTATCAAATCAACAGTAGCATCACAATATATGGTTTTATGGTGCATCACAGTTAAACCTATTTTTTGTTTTCTGCTACACGTGCATATCAAGCATTTTCCGTGATAATTTTTCAAAATTTTCAATGTAATTCAGAGTTTATTCTTAGAACACAATACTGGTCAAAGTAACTACTAAGTTTGTATCACCTTGGTTATTCACAACACTGACTGAGTCACCAAAATTATTGCAGGTCTTTTCATTTAGAAAAGATCAATGAATCATGAATGATGCTATGAATTAAATCAGTGGTCTGTTTGAGTGGTAAACAATGGGATAGTCTGATACTATAACCTATATGTTGACAAGACAATGGCACTCAGTCAGGTATGGTTGGAGAAAAACAAAAAAAAACGATATACAGAATCCTGCTCTTGAAAGACAAACACATGATTCTTGTCAAGCATTGTCTTTCCTCAGAGAAAGGCAGAATTTCAAGATAACATTCCACTCTATTTATGTAATTATATTTATTACAGCTTATAAGCAGTACAATAACTAAATTATATAATGTACACATGTCTACTTGATGCTGTTCTCCAAATAGATGTGTATTATACATAACACAGTATCCTTTATTCTTTCAGAATGCTAGTGAATGTAGTTTGTTCAAGTCATTTGAAGTGCACAGATGTTTTGAACATCTACATTGAACCAAAGTGGCATTCAACATACCATATAACACATAAAAACTTACATTTCAGAATTTTGTTTTAATATTTATTTTTAAATTAAGAAACTAACTAATGTATAATACTAAAACTGGAATTATATTCTACAATCCAATACTAAATATTTTGAGATGCATTCATAAAATAATAGTTCAATAAACTTTTAAATGTAAATATATAAATTTGATGACATACTCTGTCCCCTACCTGCAGGAAAACCCATAGCAATAGGGCTAACACTTTACTTTTTTCGACCATTCAGGTTGATCTAAAGATAGTTAAGACTGGAAGCATACCACCCATATGAGATTATCATCACCCATTTAGCATGCGTGTAGGAAACTATTACATCATAATAGAACAGTCATCGAGTTTCTCATTCTAGCTGGTCAGTGATCACTCATAACAATGCTGCAGGCATCAATACTCAGATACAGTGGTCAGAAATGAGAAGTGGTCAATGACTAGGGGCCTTTCAAGAGGGAAGACCAGCGTATATAATGTTTTACTTTTTTAACAAGCACATAGACTTAGCTAGCATTTTGATAAGATTTGTACTTTTAAGACGTTTCTGAGACCTAAGATTTAAACAGAATGTGTGACAGATTACATCAAAACATGCTTAAGGTATGCTCTATTTTCATGTACATAGACTATAAGTACTATAACTTAAGACTTTCATCTGACTAAACTAATAATACAGTGTGTTAATAATGTTCTATCAACAAATACATACGTATTTCTTACAATGTTAAATTTAACTTTTGTTTCTGTTGTAAAAAAATATTTTCACTGTTTACTCTATGTCTAATCTCTTTCTTTTATAATATGGTGTCTGAGGGAAATCAGAGCAATCTGAGAATTTCACACTGTTTATACCTAATAAAATATATATATATATATGCACACACACGCTATATTAAAGTTAATGCTTTAAAATGTCATGTGACTTTCTAAAATTGCACAGCTAAACTTCAGCTACAGAGTTATGTTTTTCCCAACATTTAATTACAACTGTTGAGTATTGTGTGTTATAAAAGAATACAAATGATGTGACACTTTCCTACAATTTTCTCTGAGTGGGAAAAGCTCATATATTCTTCTAATTATTTATGTTAAAAGTCAGACAAAACTATTTATTGTCTAATATCTACCACACAGTTACTACAGAAACTCATTCTCTTTCCCACTGAAGGTTTCAACCATACTTTAAATGTTATAATTAAAATCTTACCTGTGGCCAGGACAAACCATGATAAAAATAATATTTCATTTGATAGTTTTCAGGTAAACAAAGTAAGTTACAATGTTGCATGTTCATCAAATCTTCTGGCTAAATAGAAAAATAAAACAACAAATCAATTTTCTGTGGAAAAAGCATATTACTTACATTCATATTTTCTGTCAAACTAAACTTTAACCCTTTAACTATGTTACACCATAAAGCTTATAGCATCACATGGGAGTTCCCAAGTCATCTAACGGTTATACGCTCTGTAGGTGAGTACTTCATATTTTCAGCAGAATAATATGCATTTTCAGAAATACCATTTTCTGGTATAATTGAATATTACTGGTTGGCCACAATAAACTTTAAAATAAAACATTGATGATTCTTCCACTTGTACAAGATTATCTCTCTATCATTCCATACCTATAAAGTGAATACTTGATATGCCCAAATATATCTCCCAAATGAAGATTCAATACCAGATGTATGTAAAGTGTGTGCCTTTTACAAATAAAAGGCATGATTTCATGAACATAGATACATTGTAGCTGTTTGATGTGGAACATGAAACAATATTTAGTCTTTCTGTGAAATTGGTTTGTGATAATTGTTCCATTTTCTAAAGAAACTATCAAATCATGAAAAGATGGTATCTAAACTGTTGAATCATGAAGAGAGTATCTAACATATTGAATTATGAAGAGACAGTATCTAACATATTGAATTATGAAGAGATAATATCTAACTTGTTGAAATGAAGAGATA
This sequence comes from Tachypleus tridentatus, assembly GCF_004210375.1. Classification (NCBI taxonomy): domain Eukaryota; kingdom Metazoa; phylum Arthropoda; class Merostomata; order Xiphosura; family Limulidae; genus Tachypleus; species Tachypleus tridentatus. The sequence continues at coordinate 107,445,145 of NC_134831.1, forward strand.
GTACCAGGATTGGTCAGATTAATATAAAATGTTTAAACAAATTTTAAAAAATCATAATAATCCTTACCACACCATTCTCTAATACAGGTTTGTGAACCCGATAATGACTGAAGATTGAAACGTTGTTCGCTTCTCTATTAGTGCTTTCTCTAGCCATACCACCTGTTTTTAAATATATAACATTCTCTAATACAATTTCTAATCTACTTATAATGTTGAAATATGGAAAATATATGGTACCTTGTGGGTGCCAATAAGTTTGAGCAGTTTGGAAATGTTTGTTGAACAGGTTTTACTGTTTCAGTGCACAAACAAAACATGTTCCAAAGGTGAGAAATAGAATAATATTGTAAAATCAAATTGTTCAGTCTCATAAATAGTCTAAAGATGAATAATTGGTATAATTAAAAAAAATGGGCATAATATTCTAATACAAGCAATTTGTGAATGGTAATAAAACTAAAAGGTGAGTAAACATTGAATCTTAAGACTTAGGGCACTACTGTAAAATCACAAACAATCTTTTTTAGTTGTCACTGATAACAACTAAATTGTTACACAGAAAAATAAATAAAAATTAATAAAGAATTAATCTTCTTACACTTCAATCTTGTTATCAACCATCCAGTATTTGTGACACTGAGTCACAGATGGCATTTTCTTCATTACAACTTACATATTTATCTCATTAATACAGGCTATATTATCACCACCATAGCACCAGCTACAGCACATTCACTACATAAACTGCAACTATGAACAGCTTAAAAAATGTCTGTCTTTATTTATAACTTGGCTGGTAATTAACTTTAACTTGGCCACTGCTATTGGCACCAACTGAAAGGCAGCAATAAAAGCCCTTAACTTACTATTTCAACTTACCAGTGAAAGTCACTTCTACAAAAAAAGCTTTTCACATGGTTACCAACAGTTCATGTGATTTGCCACTAAATAGATGATTTTAATAACCATGAACCAATTAATACCATTAACAGCAGCTGGGAAGAATACTCAGAGATACACGCTGGAACAATATTTTCTTTTTTCACTAATTTAAAACTAGTCTAGATCACCTTAAAAAAGAGAGCATTTCTTCCGTTTTGTATCTTTAGCATCCAGACTGACAAAGACTATAGTATAAAAACATAATAATAACAAAAGATTACACAAAAAGTACTTAAATAGATTAAGTGAGCCGCCACAGTTTAAATATACACACTTCAGTGTGCATTGTGTATGCAATGGTTGTATACGTACTAACTGATACCATGCAGCTGTAATAAATGTACGTCATTAACTATGGCAAAAATGTTTACGTGCTGTGTATTACGATATTTGGAAAGCATTGAATTATTTTGGGCGCGTATGGCAAAGTCTTCGCAAAGTGTTTGAGGATTCCTTGCCTGTACTTCAATTTGCTGTTGCCAGTGTGAGTAGCATTATCGTAGTTTTAATTGCCACCGTCTTAATTAACAGTGTCAATAGCCACTTCGTTTAAAGTAAACTTATATTTTTTTATAGTCTCTAAGTACATTCTTAACATATAGTTATTAACAAAATGTAGATAAAATAACATTACAATATATGCAAATTACCTTCGCGCATCGAATATTCATTCTAATGTAATTCTTACAAATAAAACTAGTAAACTTGTAAAATTAACTACCGTTACTTCTAAAACGGCGAGCAAATATCCCAAGCGAGACTTTTGACAAAGCTCCCTCTGTCAAAAAATGTTTTTACATTTCAGACAAATTTATTTTATTGATTTAATATTTATGTTCACATCAAATCTAAATTATTTTGGGGTTTACTAAAAGAACAAAACGATTATATGATTACTGAATATCTGTTATAATGAGAAAGCAGTCTGAACATACGATTATGAAATTATATTTTCTGTTAATACTGTTTATTCCTTTTATATTTACAAATTTATACTAAATTGATGGATAGATACGGTCACATGGCATCGTTGTTTTATTATAATTTATGTTTACTTTTCAAGTCGCTTACTTTGAACTAACAACAGGAAGGTTAACAAAAATCTTTGACTGTTGCTCCAACCAGTTTAATGTGATGGATCATATAACGGTGGCAAGCTCAGTTCATTCAGGGCTACCCATAACTTTGTACATGCTTAAGAAAATATGCGAATCTGAGTTTTAGTTTTCGATGGATATTCTGTTTCTTGAACTTTGTTTGATTTTGCATTATATAAGTTGTTTCGAATATAGCGATAACTTTGTCCAATACTGAATTCATTATGACTAAATCAACTTAAGGTAATAGGAGAAGCAAAATCCTTTCATGTTATATATCTTTCTGTATAGTCTATCAAAGAATGAAAGTCATTGTGTCTGACTTAGAAGACCCGGCATGACCAGATGATTTAGGCGCTCGACTCATAATCTCAGGGACGCAAGCCCAAATTACCGTCACACCAAACATGCTCGCCTTTCAGCCACGGGGTCGCTATATAATGTGTCCGTCTATTCCACTATTTGTTGGAAAAAGAGTAGCCCAAGAATTGGCGGTGAATGGTGATGAATAACTGCCTTCTTTCTAGTCTTACACTGCTAAATTAGGAACGGCTAGCGCAGATAGCTCTCATGTAGTTTTTGCCCGAAATTCGTAAATAAACATTTATTGCATTAAAATATAAATATAATAATAAAATTAAAATGCTCACTACTTTTTTTTTTAATATTTATTTCGTACTTGACAGGTGACGCTATTCACGGTAAACAAGTGTGTAATTCTAACAAGAGTACAAGAGCATTCGTTGTAGGTGATTGAACGAAAGGTGTAATGCATAAAAGTCGTTTAGTAGGATTAACTGTTAGTAATTCCTTTAAACTTTTCCACATTCAAAATGTATCTGCGTATGAAAGAAATTTCAAGATGTGTGTTCATATTTCATATGTTCATACAAATAGCAATAAAAAAGTAGTTGGAAAACGAATATGGAATATCGGGACAAACTGTCTTTTGGGAATTCAGCAAACTCATTTAAATTACCATTTTTCTAACATGAATTTCAGTTCAACTGCGGCATATGATGAAACGAAGAAGAGTACTACTGATTTTCCTCTGTTATCATTGTCACCAAATCAGTTTGCAGATTTCATGCGGGAAAAAAACATTAACCGATGTTTTGCAGTTTGGAATGAATCTGAACGGAAAGTTATGGTTTCACACCCAGAAATACAGCAAGTAGCTGACTGGATGACCACTGCTAACAATAGTTCAATGTATAAGAATCACGAAGGTATATTTTTGCAACTTGGTCTACGAACAGGCTGTCTTCTAGGAGTCTTCATATGGAAAACAAATCGTGGACAAGCTGTAAGCTGTTGGTAGTGTTGGTGCTACAGACTTTAAATTTGTAAAATATTGCAATCTGGAAGTAACGTTATTATTCAATATTTCTATTATATGTATTACATTTAGACTAAGTAATTTTATTTTGAAGTTCATGCCCAGTGACAATGTGAGGTGAGCTCTATCAATGTAAATGCTGTGTGGTATTCTAATTAACTTATTTTAGAGTTGGTACCATTATATTTCTTATTGGTCTTATTGTAAAGCATATTTAATCATACCCTCTAGAATATTTCTTTTACAAAAATAACACTGGCTGGTTTTTATTTCCCAAGGTTGGGTCAACTCTGTCATCCACTTTTAAAACATAAGTAGAATCAGCAACTTTCCAGTCTTCACACACCTGCCCATTGTTTGTTCATTTACCAAAAATGAAAGTGAGACTTGCATGTCTGATCTTTGATCAACTTTAAAATTTTGAGGTAACTTTTTATGGTCCCTATGCTTTATCATTGTTTAACCTCTCAAATTTTACTGCTTCCCACCAATATTCATTCTTTGTTAGATGTTTCTGCCCTCAACTTTTGGAACTATATCCTTATTAGAGGCTAGCTCTAACCACTTGATGTAGAAGGTTATCCTGAATCACTTGAATTTCTGTACATTATTTGACACTGTACAGTTCCGATAAAAATGTCAAAAATTAGTTTTCTTTTATTATCATATCAGTAAGAATCAAGACATCGTTGTACAGTCACTCACATATTTGATCAGATGATTTAAAACTTTCTAAGCTTGATACCCTTGGTTGTAGTTCATATGTACTATTTGCCCTTTATTTTCATATGTTTGTCACTATTAAATGATAATTTTGAATATCAGGATATACTTATTAATATATTTTCAAATTTAATAAGTGTCAGTTATCCCATTTTACCATAGTTTTCCATTTTAACTATAGCCCTGAACTCATATTTTATTTTTAGCACTCTAAACATTAAAATAATACAAACTGAATTTATTCTTTGAATTTACTATTTTTATTCTGTAAATCTAACATGTTATAGAACTTCATGTATTCAAATCATCATATCTCCATACTTCTTCAGGCTCCAACTATCCTGTTAGTTTCATTTCCAGTTTCCTCACAATTATTTAACTTTAGTTTAAGCAGATATTATTGTCATGATATCCCAGATTCAAGTATTTATCTTTAATAAACATACTCAGATTTCTCCAAACAATTTTTTCCCCTCTTGTATTGAGGAATTGGAAATGGCTCTGATGGAGAAATGAGCTGTATTATTCCAGAGGGTTATTGATTCAGTCATGTTAAGCTTGCCACATTGATGCACAATTTTAAATTAGTGACTGAGGCATTCATCAATGATGTTAACAGATATTTTCTGATAATTTATTGAGAAGCAAAGTTTGAAATAGTAAAATAACAAAAAATGAAGATGGTAGTTTTAGTGGTAGGGATAACACAGGAAGTCATATGACACTTGTGTTGCAAAAGTCCCACATAAAGTATTTTAAGAACACTGTTTATAACTTTTTGTAGTAAGTACATATGTACAGAAAGCTTTGTTTTTCTTAGTTGTAAAAGAATATGGGCCTGGCATGGCTAGATGGTTAGGGTGCTTGACTTGCATTCTGAGGGTCACAGGTTTGAATCTCTGTCACATCAAATGTGCTTGCTGTTTTAGCTGTGGGGCATTATAATGCTATGGTTAATTTACTATTCATTGGTGAAAGAGTAGCCTAACAGTTGGTGGTTGGTGGTGATGACTAGGTATGTTTCTCTCTGGTCTTACACTGCTAAATTAGGGACAGCTAGTGCAGATAGCCCTCATGTAGCTTTCAACAAAATTGCAAAACAAACAATCCAAACCAGAATGGTTATGTGAGAATCTCTTTTATTTTTCTTTCTGAAATGAAACATATTTAAAACACTGATGAATTACCTTTGATACTTTGTATTTTCAGTGTGGTGGAATTCGCATGTTAGAGTACCATTCCATGGAGAAGTATTTACAGGAAGGCTTAAGGTTGTCTACTAGATTAGGCATCAAGTCAGCTCTGGCTGGATTATGGTGAGGGGATATTTATCTTTTTCATAGAAAGAGTGTTTTGAAATTTCTCACAGTTAGATAGTAATCCATGTTAAGTTCTCCAACTCAGTATTTAGATAGTAGAATGTGTGTATAAGACTTTAAAAGAATTTTGTCATTGGCAATAGTGACACTATATACATCTGTAGTGTTTTTAAATTTTTTAGGGTCATTGGGCTTTTGAACTCTATTAAAGCTTTTAATTAAAAAATTGGACTTCATTTTGTTCAGTGTGATTCCTTTTTATATATTTTAATAATTTTACTTTTATTTTTACTTTTTTACCAGTTGTTCAGTGCTGGTAGCCTAGTTGCTTTGCACCAATGCTAAATAACCAATCAACCAGCCTTGAAGTAGAGGATAGTCTGCTAGTTTAGCTTTAGACTCATAACACAAGGCTGTAATATTAAATTATGAAAATACATATAGTTTAGATTTTATGATCTTATGTTGATGTGACTTGTGATGTACTAATCAAAAGGTTGTAATGTCAGGAAGTGACAGAATATTTAGTATGAGTTGATGTTATTTGTGATGTACTTATGAAAATGTTGTAATGTTAGGATGTGACGGAATCTTCAGTAAAATTCGATGTAGTTATTAAAAGGTTATAATGTCAGGATGAGACAGTATCTTCAATGTGAGTTGATATCACTTGTGATGCATCTAACAAAAGACGGGTGAGGATGTGACAGAATCTTCAGCTAGAGTTTTTGTCACCTCTGAAAAACATATGAAAAAGATTGAAATGTTAAATTATGAACATTTTTAAATACCATGTTTTAATTTTATGAATTATTCTGGCTTGTTTATGATGTGAACTTTAGTGTGTGTGTTGGTGATGCTACTAATAGATTTATCAACTTTTTGTAGTATTAGGATGTCATACCAGATGGCCTAACATCAAAGGGTCTCTAGTGCACGTGTTGGTGTGTTACTTATGATATATTTATCAACTTTTTGTTGTATTAGAATCTGATACTAGATACTTGAATTCATCTGTTCATAACACCATTTTCCAGTCATTAACAGTTCAGTATTTGTACATCTTAGCAAGTTTTAGTCTCTTAACAATATCTGGAGGTAAAGTGTTTTTAACTGTTACATGACCAAACATTCAATTTTCGTTGAGTGTTCTTGGTGCTGTAGATCAGGATACTTTTCTGTAATTTGATACATGATTGTTTATCTCATACTTGAGATCAGTGCCAGTCTTCCTTCTGTCTCGAGGCTGCATAAATGAAGATACTTAACATCAGTGTCATTGAGTTTAGTTTTCCTTCCATATTTTATAAATTACCTGTCTTGGACTCTCAACCTGGAGTGTATTTGACAGTGTTTGGGGAGTATTTCAAGTCTGCAGCAATGAGTCTAACCAGCATCACATAAAGTAGTTATGTGAACTTTCAGCTCTGCAGGCAATTTTCTGTACTTTTTGGGCCATGGCATGACAACAGAATATATGGTGTTAAACACTGTTTTTATTAAGGTTTATTTATGGAGTGCTATTAAATTAATTTCTTCTGGCATATACTGGTACCATGTGTTGGCTCCTTGCTAGCTTCTTTACGTATAGTTAAGATGCTGCATGGGATATCATGAAAGTTTTTCAGACCCTATGTTTGATCAGTGTGTTTAATCAAGCTGAACCCTATGGCATACTCTTGATATAAGTGTATGGGGATTAAATAATGGGAAGTATTCTCACCCTGGTTCATTTGGTTATCAATATGGATCAGTGAAGCATTATCATAGTGTTGAAATTTATTTTTGACAATGACATGGAAGGATTAGCCCCATAAAATGGAAAGAATCACAAACTGTTTTCTTGCCCTAACACTTCTGCACAGTACTGTGTGTGACAGTATCATTAATATACACACAATAGGACTTCCTCATGCTGTAAACATGCATCTCACTATACCTCCTGCCAGATGGAAGATCCACATACACAGACCAGGTCAGCTGCTGAGTCTAACATGTACACAGATGATCTGGTTTACAACATACTCAGTATAGATGGATAACATGACTGTCCAGCACAGCATCATAGGAAACCAAGGTGTTAAGAAATGTGCCCTAGTGAGGTTTTAACCCAGGACTTTGAGACTGTACTGCAGCTGTACCAGGTCTCAGGTTGGTTTGAATGTATTATAGAAGCAGAGTTTAACTATGGTTTCTGAATGTAACTTTTAGTTCTTATGAAACAACCAATCATTAATAGTTTTAAGAAGAATTGTCCATAACTTAGATTGAGGAAGTTCCCTTATTCACATGGATTACTGGTGACTAGATATACTGAACAGTGTCCTTAACTTAGACAAATAATGAAATGGACCATTGTTGTAGATATAGTTTAGTATTTTTCTTGGGTTGGAAATATTAAAGTGAGTAAATTGTATTTGGTTTCTGGTTTCTAATTAAAAAACGGGTGATTCCATTGATGACATGTCCAATAAGTACTTTTTATCAAGATCTAACTTGTTTACTAAAACTGGAATTGAACATGGTATATTAACTAACATTTAGAACAATAAAACCATATAGCCAATTATTGTAAGGTTCTCAGGTCTAGAATGTAAATTAAACTTATTCTAAGGACCAGAAGATTAGGCTTATTTGTTAACAGTAATAGGAAAATGTTACTGCTTATAAGGCGTGGTTTGAAAATGGTACTACAATGAAAAATCAAATTCTTACAAAGGACAAGAAGACTAGGGTTATACCTGTAGTAGTGTGATTTGAAATAGAACTTTTAGTTGCATGGTGGTGTAAAAATGGTGTTATAACTGACACATTGGTAAGTTCAGAGGACATTGCAATAGTTACTGAGCACTAGGTTTTTTAACACCCTACGAAAAGACGTTTCTAGTCCTGATTTCTCCAAGCCCGTTCCCCTGGCTGTGGTTTCGCTAGATAGTAGATAGGGACAGTGGGAATCTCGTTAATCCATTCCTTAATGGATTTAAATGGCAATTTCATTTAAATACAAAATTATTAGCCTAATAACCTTTCAAGTTGCTCTGGGGCCTATTAGGCCCCACTTTTCGTAGGAGTGTTAAGCTATAGCAGTTATTGAACATAAACAGATGTATAGATGCAGTTTTTGTACAGAATCTAATAGGTAGAAGGAAATACTCTGGAAAAAACCTATCATGTTTCATTAAATTGTGTTCCTTATGTGTGAATAGCCAAAACATAGATTACTTTTCTAATGCCCACAATAAAATAAAGAAAGGAAAAAACAGCTTGTTTTACATTATTTCATTAAAATGTTGCATGTATTTTATCACAAATAGGATTGGTGGCGGTAAAGGACTTATATCTGAACCACCTAATCGACAAGGCTTACAACCAGAATTTAGGCAGAAGCTGTTCTTTGATTTTGGAGACTTTGTATCCTCCTTGAATGGATGCTATAGTAAGTTCTACCTTTGTTCAAATTAAAATTCTTCTTTTACCAAAGTTTATACTTACAAAATGACAAAAGTTTTATAATAGATGTTAATTAGTTGAAAACACACTATTTAAATGTGTGTATGTGAATATGTTCCAGTAGAGGTATATTGACCATATTTAATAATTTATTATTTGAACATACAGTAGTTAGAAATATATATTTATACTAGTATAGAAATCATGAAACTTTTGTAATCTAAAAGTACCAAAATAAAAATGATGGTGTCATTACCAGTTGAATATGACTTTAACTTTCACCAACTTGATTCATCTTTTCAGGATACTGTAAAAACTTCTCCATAGTGCATTTATCTTGTGGGAGGTTAAAATCACAATGTGTTAGGATGTATTTCTTGTTGTGTATTATTGTATGTATTTCTTGTTGTGTATTATTGTGTGTATTTCCTTTTCATTTTTCAATGATCAGTGTTGAATCAGAAATCTGATATCTATTTTTTGCTTGTCCATGCCACAGCAGAAGGACATTGATCTTTTACAACTCAAAAAGGCTGGTATGGGTATGAACACTTTAATTTGAATAGTTTTAATATTCATACAACCCATCTTCAATTTTTACTTCAAATAGGTTTCTTGTCATCACAAACTTTTATAACTCATGCAATACAAGTCTCATGCCCTTTTCTCACTTTTTTCATGTTGTGGCAAAACCATGTTCATTTTTTTTTTCAATTTTTTTTTTCCTGTGCCATTCATTCTGTTGAAGTGGCAAATTTTTTTGCCTCTTACTTTGTATGTTTTTGTGAGTTTATCATTTTCATTCTTTTGAACTAAAACTTTCTATGTTTAACTTGTGAGATTACATCCATTTTTTAGCAGTTTTAGGATTTTTTGTCATAAAAATCTTTCTTTTGAGGGCAATTACTTTTAGATGTTGGCATTTCCTTTAAAATGTGTTCAGTCAACAGTTATTTTAAAATAACAGTTATTTTAGTACCTAATGTACTTCTGTATCAAATTTGGTGAAGATCCACCCATGCCCTATGAGGTAGTTACATTGATGTCAAGAGACAGTACTATTATACAGAGTCGTAGTTATATGGATGTCAAGAGACAGTGCTATTATACAGATAAGTAGTTACATGGATGTCACCAGACAGTGCTATTATACAGATTAGTAGTTACATGGATGTTAACAGACAGTGCTATTATACAGATAAGTAGTTACGTGGATGTCAACAGACAGTGCTATTATACAGATAAGTAGTTACATGGATGTCAACAGACAGTGCTATTATATAGATAAGTAGTTACATGGATGTCAACAGACAGTGCTATTATATAGATAAGTAGTTAAAGGGATCTATACATTGTATAGATAAGTAGTTACATGGAAATCCTTCAATTGAGCATGTGTACCACACCACAGATATTCATATCTAACTATCAGCATTAGATTGTTGTTTCTTCATCATTTTGTTGTTGTTGTCCACCTGTAGGTGTTCTTCAGATGTTGGTAAGCTATGTTTTGTGCGTATATATATATTCTTTTCAGGGACTTTGTGGTGTATGGATTCTGCTCTGTGGTGAGTGTAGCCTGACCAGGAATACTTCAAATAGTCAAGTCTGCTCTGTCAGACCATGTTGACAGCAGATTTATAATTTGTATGTTTTTATGGGGTTTCTGTTTCACAAGATTACTTGTAGGTTTTTCTCATGTTATATTTGCTTCATTAATGTGCCTATTGCATACTGTACTCACCAATATTTTTATGGGTAAAGCAGAAGGGGATACCTGCTAAACCTTTGATTGATTAAATCAGTTGTATGCTTTTCAAAATAGGGTTTTCATTGCCACCTGTTGTGCTGTCCTCTGTGTTGACATTCTTATGGGCTTTTCATTGCATTTTCTTCCCACTTTTTTTCAAATGGAGTTTGGTTATCCTTACCACTTTCCAGTTCATCCTGAATGTGATATTGATTTATGATACAAATAATGTTAACACCATTCAGTTGAGAGTAGGGTGGTGTGGTTTTGCTGGTGTATAGGACAAGATGTCCTTCATTCTGATGCTTCATATCTATGGATTTATTGGAGGGATGTTGTAGCTTCAGAGTGGTCTGTCATAGATTCATTTCACACTTTTGATTGTGATCTCTTATCCCACTTTCATATGGATGTCAATTTGAAGTAATGAGTATAGCAAAGTGGTGCAGGCTCCCACACAATCCTCTAATGTGACAATCTCCTATTTTAGTGTGTTTGAGTATAGCAAAGTGGTGCAGGCTCCCACACAATCCTCTAATGTGACAATCTCCTATTTTAGTGTGTTTGAGTATAGCAAAGTGGTGCAGGCTCCCACACAATCCTCTAATGTGACAATCTCCTATTTTAGTGTGTTTGAGTATAGCAAAGTGGTGCAGGCTCCCACACAATCCTCTAATGTGACAATCTCCTATTTTAGTGTGTTTGTATAGCAAAGTGGTGCAGGCTCCCACACAATCCTCTAATGTGTTTGAGTATAGCAAAGTGGTGCAGGCTCCCACACAATCCTCTAATGTGACAATCTCCTATTTTAGTGTGTTTGAGTATAGCAAAGTGGTGCAGGCTCCCACACAATCCTCTAATGTGACAATCTCCTATTTTAGTGTGTTTGAGTATAGCAAAGTGGTGCAGGCTCCCACACAATCCTCTAATGTGACAATCTCCTATTTTAGTGTGTTTTTTGGATGTTTTGGGGAACGTTTATTTGTTTTACCCTTGCACAGGTCCCTCCATCTATTGAATGTGGGATTCTAGCTAAGGAAAATATGTGAGAGAAGGTAATGCACTACAATGGAAGTTCTAGTTTTCTTGCACTGAAAATGTATTTCTGACAGATACTCCACTTCCCACCCTTCTTCCCTACTGAAAACCAGTATTTTCAATTTCTGCCAAAACTTGAAATGATAGTTTGGTAGAATCAAATAGAGAGAGTCAGAAGAGTGTTTTGCATTCCTATTTGTGGAGATTTGTTGCATGACCATTTATATATGAGATGCAGTTGAATCACATTGATCAAGACTTGTGGCATGTGAACAAAATTTTTTATCTATATAGAGGGCAGCACTGAATGAGAATAGCTGTTTAGGTTTTGGTGAGGGAGGTACCTATTGTAAATATATTTTCAGTATAGGAATATTAGAACTTTGCATAATTTACTGATTTCATCACTAGAACTGCTAGTTTATATTTAATTTAAAGTATTTCAACATTTAATCTACTTGAAAAATTCACAAAACAGTGATGGTGAAAGTGGAAAAAATGTTGCTTAGGTGAGTATATCTAGTGTGTGTGTGATACTCATATAGTTACATATAATAAGTTTACAATGCAAGAACACCCTGTTGAAGCAAGTAAAATAACTGCAGCTGATTTTAAAAACCTTTATTTAACAGTTGTTGTTCCAAGGAGTCTACAGTCAGTCTTTTTAACATACTACTGTAAATTAAACATATCTAATAATAAACAGAACAGGTTAACACCATCAATTTGATTAGAAAACAAATACTAACCCTCAACTTTAGCAGAACAATTACAAAAGGTGTTGTTATCAATCAGATGTTTTTAAATATGCTCCTTGGGAGGGGGTGTAAAATAGCTTTGAAACTATCACCATTAAAGTTAATAGGGTTAGCATATATTTCCTATCTCATGCTTATTGTACCATAACATTTCTTTTATGTTTTTTACCTTATTTATATTAGTCATTCAATACACTTTATTGAAGGAATGTAGCTGCTAACACATACTCCTATGCTTATTCATAATTCTTTGCTTCAATGTAAGGAAGTAGCTGCTACATATAACATTTTGGCCGTGTTTTTTTATTTCTTGAAGTTAACCACTTTGGTTAAGTATTTGACATTGTACAAATCAAAAGATCAAACACAATTTTTTCCATCTGAATGATTTTTAATGAGCAATTTCTATTTAAACATTGTTGAATGATTTCCCTTAACAAGAATAGAAAAAAAATCTAAATGTTTGATTGTTGTCTGGTGAGTGGATTTTTCATAATGAGAGTCACTATATTAAAATTTACATTTAGCTTTACAGTTGTGATCCATAATTGATCTTTGACTTCAATAATTTATCATTTGTGATAGCAATGTTATTAACTTCCAATTAAGACACCTAGTAGTGAAGATAGCTAATTAAATATCATGCTTTTATTTGTAAAGTTTAGAATGTATTGTTTGGTACTCTCACAGTTAGTGATGTTTTGAGTAAAATGTATGCAGTGTTTGACAGATGTATGTATTTTTTGGGGAACATGTTACTTTATGTGAAAACATAATCACGAGTCAGTTAATCACCTGGTCAATTAACTCGCATAATCTCCAATGTAAGCAAAATTTGTTTATTTGATGTTGTTGTTAGGTGTCACGTCTTTGAGATGTAAAACTAAATGCTATTTTTCTCCACGTGTATATAATAATATACATATGTGTGTAATTAAAATTACCACCTGAATATTGTACTTTTTTTTATAAATTTTGTGTTGTGTATTTACAAAAAGTCTAAAATTTATGACAGAAAGTAGGATTATCAGTGTTTCTCATCAGTTACAGGTATTGACATTGGTGTGAATATATCTGACATGAGCAATGTTCATTCCCGTACTCGCGGTGGACGGTCAGTATTCCAGGAGACATTGGTGGGTCAGTAAATGCAGCAAACCTTCTGGGAAGAGGTAACAGCTTTTCCACACTTTAGACATTAAATAAATTCAATGCTTATTAACTTTTCAGACAGTAGGTAACTTAGATATTAAAGAAAATTCAAGTAAATTCAAATGTGCAACCTCCACCTAGTTAGTGAAATCATTTCATTAAGTACTAGTTGGTTTAAACTACATGTGTCAGTCTGCATATATTCTAAAAATTTGTTTTCTAGGCCAGACTTACCATATTTAATTATTACTATTGAATTCTTTAAGCCATAAAAAATACATAGGAGTTCTATAAATATGAGATTATGAAATTATCTCATTGTAGTGTTTGGCAATGGTTATGATTGGCACATAGAAAATTATATGTCCATACAAAATTCTGTAGAAATTCTCAAGTTAGCTTTTCTTTATACTGTATTATGTGACATTATACTATTTGCAACATTCACAGAAGTTACTGCTGTTAATTTTTACAGTACTAATGAAAAAAAATTATGTTATTTGTGTTGAGATAAGTTAAGAAAATTTTGATGGATGACTGGAGTTTCTGTGTTAGAGAGTACTGTATTTAAGAAACAAAACATAAAGATTAATGAACTCTAGGTTTCAGAAACTTTACTATTTATTAGAGTATGTATTCTGTGAATTCCAGGCTCAGTGATGGAACTGGTTTTAAAATGGAGTTTCCAAGTAACAAAGTAAAATTTTGTATATTTAGACCTGGAGATAAAGTATATATTGCTATGATATTTGTATTTTGTTATTATTATTCCTTGCAATTTATATTTTACTGTTAATTTGAATGTTAAGCAATAATAGGATATAAAATAAACTTTAAGGTGATATTGTATGTAGAATAATATAATTAACTTACATAATTATCTAGCATTTAAAGTAATTGTGAAAACGTTAGAACTGCTGATCTAACACCAGTACAATTAGTTCAAAAAATTTTGGTTTTTTGAAGAAGGTGTTTAGTAATTAATTAATTTTAAATACTGAAACACAGAATTCAGTAGAAAGGACACTGATATAAAATAGGTTGATCCATTTAGTGTTGAAAATAATTATAAAATATAAGAATGAACTTTAACTGAAGAATCATGAAGTACCTAGTTCTCTTGAAAGTAGGACTGTCATATACTAAAAGATAGGAAAGTAAAATAATAAGTGGTAGGAACAAGGAGGAAGATTGCACACTAACTGGTACGAACATGATACCCTAACAAGTATTAACATGATACCCTAACAGGTATTAACATGACATACTAACAGGTATTAACATGACATACTAACAGGTATTAACATGACATACTAACAGGTATTAACATGACACACTAACAGGTATTAACATGACACACTAACAGGTATTAACATGACACACTAACAGGTATTAACATGGTTCACTAACAGGTATTAACATGGTTCACTAACAGGTATTAACATGGTTCACTAACAGGTATTAACATGGTTCACTAACAGGTATTAACATGGTTCACTAACAGGTATTAACATGATACACTAACAGATAGGAACATGATACACTAACAGGTATTAACATGATACACTAACAGGTATTAACATGATACACTAACAGAGAGGAACATGATACACTAACAGAGAGGAACATGACACACTAACAGAGAGGAACATGACACACTAACAGAGAGGAACATGGCACACTAACAGAGAGGAACATGACACACTAACAGAGAGGAACATGACACACTAACAGAGAGGAACATGACACACTAACAGAGAGGAACATGACACACTAACAGAGAGGAACATGACACACTAACAGAGAGGAACATGACACACTAACAGAGAGGAACATGACACACTAACAGAGAGGAACATGACACACTAACAGAGAGGAACATGACAGGTAGGAACACGGTACACTGACAGGTAGGAACACGGTACACTGACAGGTAGTAACACGGTACACTGACAGGTAGTAACACGGTACACTGACAGGTAGTAACACGGTACACTGACAGGTAGTAACACAATACATTAACATGTAGAAACATGACACACTAAATATGAAGTTGATTAATAAGTTGTTTAAATTGGAATTTTGGTTCTTCTGATAGCTGTTTATGGAAAGTCTTAACGTGTGTATTCATAGTGACAAACACTGCTCTAATAGCAAGATATAGTGCAATTCACTGCTTGTTTTAAAGTTTGTATTAAATGTAATTAAATTCCTAAACAGAACATAATTTATTTTATCTTTGTAGGTGTTGTTTGTGCAACTGAGGCTGCCCTTGACAGCCTTCAGTTGGGAACTGTGAAAGGGAAAAGTGTGGCAATCCAAGGAGCAGGAGGTATTGGTAAGTTGGTTGGACCTGTGATATCTGTATTGTAGTGTAATATTTTGCATAGTAAGTTTGTTCCATGGATGTCTTTATTGTAGATTAATATATTTTTAGTACACTTGTTGATGGTGTGAATGTCTATATTATTTCATATCTGTATTAAATAACCTTTAACCTTTATTTCAAAGAAATTTCTGTCATCAAAATCATCTATATTTAACTATACTTCAGTTATTCCCATTATATCAAAATCATTCATTCATACCAGTATTCTATAGTCATCTGTTTTATTTCTTATACTTTTAGCATTACAATACATTACAGTAACAACAATGAAGCCTATGCTTATAACTACTTATACTTATTTGCCATGCTATACTTTTTTTAAATTATTTTTTTGCATTTAGTTTATTTTGACCCTCACTCAGTCTAATTCTAGTTTAAAATGTCTGTTACAAATGAGTTGCTAGCCCTTACACACAAGCCAGCCTTTACCCTATTTCAATGTAAATCATCCATTCAAAAAAGCTCCCTTTGGCTACTGAACTGATCCAACAAGTTCAACCAGCCTATCTTTACTTACTAGCATTCAGCCATAGTGGCTTACATATTACTTCATCCTCAGTTAAATTTATCCCTGATGTTTTACTTTAAATGGCTTTCTCAACCCCTTGTACTTATTAATTAACTCATCTTGCCTATCCTTCACTACATCATTAGCCACAACAACAACTGAATCATTGCTTGCTCTGTCAGTTAGATTCTTCACCCATGCTGTGTTATTGTTTTATCCATATTTACTCCACAGACTATGCTATCCACATTAAATCCACTACTTTTAGTCCTTAGTGTAGTATTTTTAACTTCCTGAAAGTCACCATTAGTTGATATATCTCTTGCATGTAAAAGGTGATAATCCTTTTAAAATTCTGCTGCCACTTCCAGCAGCTTACCCTTCTCTTCATCTATTGTCTCCACTTTAATTAGGATAACCTTCAATCTGGAAATTCTACAAGCAAACTTATGAGATGCTTGTAGCTGTTTAAATTATGTCGAGTTAAACATACTGCTGTAAGGAGGTTTAAAAGTGCAGGTCACAACCCTTAAGATAGTTATTTTCAACATTTTTTTTTAAATAACTTATTATTCTATGAAAATGAAATTGGTATAAAAGTGTAGTTTATAATTCAAGTTTTAATTCCAATATGGTACTTACCTCAATTCACAAGATTAGCTATTCATATTCAGTGCTGCCTTCTATATGAGAAATTTTTCTTCACACATTCCACAAACCTTCCACTCCCACCCTTGTTGGAATTGAAATATTCCAACATGTCTTTCATGCAAATCATGTGTTACCTTTTAACTGATAGGAGAATGACAAGCTCACATAATGCATGTGGCTCCCTCTACACTCCTATACCAAACCTCTACTTCTCTTTTGGCAGTTTTAAAGTTTGGACATGCTCTATTGTTTCTTTATTGCTGCATGTTTGACTTTAGTAGTTCTTAAGTTTCTCATTATCCATCTGGGAGGGAAAGACTCTAATTATGTCTCTTTTAGTTCTCCATATGTGGTTTCTTTGTTGTCAGGAAATTAGCAGTCATGATGCTATATTGACTTGGATTTGGGTTAGGGTTTTAAGTATGGTCCCCCTTTATGTGTCTTGTTATTGAAAGAGTCTCAAGAGTGTTATTACTTGTCCAGTGCAGGGTGAATTCCATCTGGTAGTGGATCATCTTTCATGCCACACTTAGATATGTCCCACTGAGTGGGTATTAGATCCTCTTATTTTCAAGGTTCTTTGCTATCAGAGGGGGTCTCCAAATGTGGATACCTTTGCTACAGGACTATTATCAAGTTTATTCTCTTTTGATCGCATGTCCATCATCCAATGGCTCTGGCAGTTGCTCCCTTCAATGTGAATTGTTCACACAAGTATTTTTGTGTCCCATCCATTTGAATCCTTCATTGAGTGATTTCTTGTCCACTGCACTCCTTGTTCATTTATCGTGATTGCTCCCGACTGATAAGATCAGCCGTGATTTCCAAAGTTATGTGGAATGCTTTTTTTCCCCTGTCACTTGTCTGCTTCTCCCTCCATTCTTCAAAGACCTCAGTCATATGTTCTACATACATCCCAACCTTCATGTTCTGTGTCTTCACATAAACCTTTTCTCAGGCAACTCAATCTGGTTTCACATGTCAAGTTACTTCCTTGTTAACTAGCTTCATCTGTCTCCATTTAACAGGTGGTGTAAATGATGCGAGTTTCAAGTCTAACATTGTTTATATACTGATGGGGGGGGTTCTGCTGATCAGCCATTGTTTATATACTGATATGGGGGGGTTTCTGCTGACCAGCCATTGTTTATATACTGATAGGGGGGGTTTCTGCTGACCAGCCATTGTTTATATACTGATAGGAGGGGATCTGCTGACCAGCTATTGTTTATATACTGATAGGGGGGGATCTGCTGACCAGCCATTGTTTATATACTGATAGGGGGGGGTTTCCACTGACCAGCCTACTCAGGCTCTTATGGCAAAAATCCTCTCCTGGATCTTTGACCATGTGCTCTTTACTCTTCTTGCTTTCCAGATATCAGGTGGTCTTTATCCTGTATCTTTAATTTTTTGGTGTCATTGTGTTTCTAATTCTCCTCTTTATCCCATGTTTATGCATTTCTTCTGGTTACATCTTTATTACAGGTGTCTTACTCTTCTCGATTATGTCATTTGTGTGGCCAGTCATTTCCTTATTTTACCTCTACTTGAACCACTTCCTATTATTCTGTGTTATATCCTTTCCATACTAAATAATTCCTTCTCTTAGCCTGTGGATGTTGATGGTCATATTTATTTGCCATTACCATTTCATGTACCCCCCTCCCTCTGTTTGTCTTTCCTTTATTCAGTTTATTTCTCCTCACACTGATCTTTGCAACTTCATATGGCTGTTCCTCCTTTTTTCCTAGTTCCCTGAATTCTCTTTCCCTTCTTTACCTTTCCTTAGATTAAAGTAGAAATCTATGTTTGGTCAGGGATTTTCATTCTTCTAGAGCTTGTTTGGCTACCTTCCGGGATACGCCATTGTGTCTCTCTTTATCCCCTGGCAATCATCAACCCTTTTTGATTTTCATCCTCTCCCTTTATCAACTGGACCCAGTTTTAGTTCAGATTACTTCTTCCTCCCTGACTTGTTCCTTCTATCAGATTACTGTTTCCTTTGCTTTTTTTTTGTCTACTGCAAGAAATTGTGCATTCTGAAATGTGGATCATTATGTGTACGTTCATCTCATGCTGTCCACATCATTTGACTGTAAAAAGCCAGGATTTCGTCTGAAACACTCAGTGTTGAGGTGGAGTGTTCCACAAGATTGTTAAAAGGTTACATTTCTATTCTAGACTGTAAAGTAGAAGGGGATTGTTGGCCAATCCTGTCATGTCTTAAGTGTATAATTTGGTATGGTTGTTTTTCAAAACAGTGTTTTGTGGTCACCTGTTGCACTAACTCTAGTGATGACGTTTATCTGGACTCTCAAATGCATAGCCATCCTCCTTTCTTGAGTGGAGTATTGGAGTCCTTGTAACTTTCCAATTTCTAAGCTGCTTGGATAGTTGACCATGGAGGCACTCTCCTAAATGATTTTCACAATAAATAGGTTAGAACTCTGAGAGAGTAGGGTGGTGGTGTTCTGCTAGTGTAGATGCAACTTAGCCTCCCCAAGAGTTGATCTATCCTCTTGCTGGTAGATGAGGCCTCCTGATCACAATACACGGAAATGATCCATCTCCTGATATTATTTCCACTGTCCAGGATGATATGCCTTCCTTATACCATTCACATTACTGTGGAGTCGATTTGTCACTGTCCAGGATGACATGACCTCCTTATACCATTTACATTACTGTGAAGCTAATCCTTCACTGTCCAGGATGACATGACCTCCTTATTCCATTTACATTACCACAGATTTGATCTATTACTGGACTGTTTGACATGTCCTTCTACTATAATTTTCCACAAACAGTAAAGTTGATCCATCACTTTACTGGGTAATGAGGACTTCTGTTACATATTCAATACGCACTGGAATTGATCTGTCTTGGTTGCAGGTTACTAACCAAAATAAGTCCTCATGTAAGTTGATTCTGCCCTCTAAATGCCAGATGACAATTCCTGAATTATGAAGCAGTAATGATCCTTGGGTTTGAGATAAAGATAGTATGATCCTCATCATACCCTCATGTGGATGTTGGTACCCCATGTGGTGGTTTTGGATGTAGTGGACTTATCTAGTATGGTCTGATGCACCCTAATCATTAAACACCTTACAGTTTCTGCCCTTGTGTTTTATGAATTATACTCATGAATGAAGAGTATACCTGACTCAGAAGTGGTGTGGTTCCCCCTCTTCTGATCTATTTCTCTTATTGTCAGGGGTATCCTTTAGAGGAGTATAGAGGGAGCCACATGTATCATATGAATGTGTCGTGCTCCTATTGGTTAAGAAGTGATGCATGATGAGTTGCATGAGAGAGATGTTGGAATTCCAACAGGGGGAGGGAGTGGAAGGCTTGTGGCCTGTGTAAAGAAAAAGTTTGTATACAAAGGTCAACACTAAATGAGAATAGGTAATCTTGTAATAAGAGATAATTACTTATTTGAAATACATTTTATTGGAAAATTATAGCTTTTTTAATTTAAAAAGATATGTAAAGAAAAAATGCTAAATATCAATTTGTGTGCCAGATAGTATCTTTTATTTTCTTCTTAATCAGTTTATATTTTATAAAAACTACCATACAACATGTGCAGTACTTAATGAATAAGAACCTCAAAGTTAAAATATGGACAAAATATAAAATAAGAACCACCAATCTTTTTAATTTGTTGAAATATCAGAATATTTAATGAATCTGCTAGCATGGCTCCCTCTACTTGATTCTTTCAAAACCTTTTTTTTGGTCCCAACTTCTTTTCTTGACTATGTTTTTATAATTGATAGAAGATTATTTCCATTCTTTGTAAATCTAATAGTTATTTATTACTAGCTTGAAAGAGAAAGTAATAATTTGGTCAAAATCATTGAAGTGTGATGACTAAGTCATTACTCTTAATAGGAATGAAGTTTTTGTGACCCACATTAAGTTTATTTGGAGACCCACATAGATTATAAGGGTTTTTTGTGACCCACATAAATCACAAGGGTCATTTTGTGATCCACATTTAGTTTAGTTTGAGATTCAGATAAACTACAGCAGTGTTTTTGTAACCCACTTATAACTTATAGATAAATTACAGGAGTGTTTTTGTAACCCACTTATAATTTATACATAAATTACAGGAATGTTTTTTCGTACCAATATAGTAACTTGATAATTTTTTGGTTTTCTAAAATTTTTATTTGAAACACATAAAAATTACTATATTTCATTCTCTACTAGGAAAAATGAATGAGGTTTATTGCAAGGCTTAGCCACATAATGAAAGCACAATATTTCATAACACTGTAAATACTCAAAATTATTGTTTCTTAATGTATTTTTATTTATTTTTCGCTGTGTTGAGAAATATAACTGAAACTTAAGCATTTATAAGTAAATAGTAATATACATATATATGTAATGTATGGTAGCTGAAATATATCTGTAGTTTGTAAAATACTGAAATTATAGTTATAGGTTTCTATTTTCAGGACAGTAGTTATATATCACCTGAGCTTGTATAATTCCTTTAATTGTCTAAATGGAGGTAAAATAAAACTAAATTATGCAACTTTAGAAACTTGACAACTTAAAGTTTATTCATAACAGTTTATAAAGGTACAAATTTTGAGGAAGTAAAGTTATGCACAAATGTTTATGCATCTGTAAAAGGAACAATGCACATAAAAATTGTATGAAACAGTATAAAGTAATAACTCTTATATACAAAAATGTATACAAATGTTGATATGTTATAAAAGGAGCAACCAGAATGGAAGAATCAAGAATTGGAAGACCATACAGAAAACACACATGTATAGTTGTACATAGATCAGTGAGGGAAGACCATACAGAAAACACACATGTTTAGTTGTACATAGATCAGTGAAGGAAGACCATACAGAAAACACACATGTATAGTTGTACATAGATCAGTGAAGAAAGACCATACAGAAAACACACATGTATAGTTGTACATAGATCAGTGAAGAAAGACCATACAGAAAACACACATGTATAGTTGTACATAGATCAGTGAAGGAAGACCATACAGAAAACACGTATGTAAAGTTGTACATAGATCAGTGAAAGAAGACCATACAGAAAACATATGTAAAGTTGTACATAGATCAGTGAAGGAAGACCATACAAAAAACACATGTAAAGTTGTACATAGATCAGTGAATACTCAAACAACTGTGGTGTTTACTAAATTAGTTTGGAACTATATAATAAACTTTTAACTGATTGAAAGTGCAGTCTTATTGCTCTGGAGAAACTAATAAATCCTGAATTTTATTATTGGAGCAGGGTGTAAGTAGGCTTACTTCATTGTACATGCTTTGTTGCTTTCAGAGTATCATATTACATGAACAGTCTAATGACACAAACTGTAATGTTTTTCTATACTTTAAGAAGACTTGTACTGTAGTTACAAATAAAATATATCTAAAAAGTTTACCATTTGAAACTTCATGATCAATAATAATGATAATAAAAAGTGTTGTTTATTTTATTTTTCATCTAACTGATGATTTGTCTTCAGGCTAAAGAATCACATGTTGTTAGGATAGAGGTAATAACAGAGAACATATGAAGTTTCATATTAGTTTAGTTTTAGAGGTTATACAAATGAAATTTTAGATTTTTGGGATGAATAAATGTATTTTTAGTCTTAACATGAAAATAACTACACTTGAACAAATTGAAAAGAAGATTTGATATATTTTGGAACAAATCTTGATTAAAAAATCTTATTAAAAATGTATTCTTTTGTGTACAAAAGACTTGCAGTGTTAACTTAAAGTTTGTGAAGATGTATACTGTATTAGAAGTTATAATATGGAGACTGTAATGAGTACTCCATGGTTACAAAGTCAGTCAGATTGACTGACTTTATACCAAGAGAATTTATATCAACAATTCTTCTATGGTAAAGTAACCTATTTGCTAGTATACAAAACATTAGGATGTGGGTGTTATAGTTTAATACTTCAGTAAGTTTGCCATGTCTGTCTTAGCTTAATATTGTAATTCAAATCAGGAAGAGTTTCTTCTGAATTAAGGAAACCTTTACCTTGATAAATTTGAACACATGCTGTCAATAAAATGTGACTAGAAAGGTTTGAAAGTCCTTTATACTTTTCAGAATATATGTTGCTACATATAATTTTCCTCTTTCTTACTTCATGGAATCTTACATAATCTCTACTTTCCCATCATAATTTATATTTCTAGGGTAGCATTATGATTGTGTGAACACTTAACTTGCATGACAATTGCTGTTTCTGTTTGTTTGTGATAAAGTTTATTTTTTGTTCAGAATTAATTGACTCAGAAGTTGCACAGCTGGATTTGTCTGCTACAGTGCTAAACCAACTAATATTGAGTACACTTTTGTTATCTTCATTTCTCTCAAGTATGCCTCATGCTGGTACAGCAGTATGTCTATGAATTTGCAACATTAAAATTAGGGGTTTGATTCCCCTTGGGTTCAGCAGATACTCCAATGTGGCTTTGCCATAAGAAAACACATACATTCACACATATTCTCAATGCTGAATCTATTAACATTAAACCTGAAGATATTTTTCATTTTATTTTATTTCATTCCCTCCTGACGTATATTTCAAAACTGACATTTTTACTCTTACATTAGGTTTTTAACCCTCAGTTGGAAGGGATGGGTCTGTTTCTCTTTAAACACTCACCAGTTTTTGTAACTTGTATTCTGATTCTGTCTTGTTTTGAGCTTTTCGTTTTTTGTCACAATAACTTATTCTCATTCTTCTAAATATTTTAATCAAGACTGAATATTTATTTTGGTTTCTTTCTTACTTTTAGTTTCACTGCTATCACCTTGTGACTCTGGTGTTTCTTTGAAACATTACACTTTGGGGAATGTTGCAAGGTATTCAACTGTCAACCTTTTTGCTACTGATTCCCATTTAAATCCTTTAATGCATAAGTCACCTCGTTAAATTCAGTTTTATTAAACATCTTTGCTATAAAAATATTTAAATTAATTTTATAATGGATGTTATGATTTGAAGTTTTATGTTATCTAAGTTTAACTCCTTTGTTTCAAAAACAACTTAAAGCTTCATATATATTGCCACATGACTAACAAGCTATGAAAATTCTCTCCTTTTGTACTCTGCATCTTTAGTAGTAGTACTGTAGATGTGGGATAGGTGGAGAAGGAGGTAAGTTTATAGACTTACAACTCTAAAATACATGGTTTGATTCTCTATGGTAGACATACAGTTACGACAGAAAGTGTTCGTACCCTTGTGTTGTGAGTAGTTTTTTCCTTATAACATAAATATTTATGCAAATTGAAGGACAAATAAACTGTTTATAAACAAATAACTAAACATAGGAGGGGCAGAAAGTGTTTGTGCATCTACTTTAATTGTTAGTTGTGTGACCTTCCAGGTGAATTATGTGGCACAATCTCTCCTCATAGCCCTCCATGATTGTTTGACAGTACTCGACTGGTATTTTCTTTCATTCTTCTTTACAGAAGGCCTCCAACTATTGCAAGTTTTTCGGATGACACTGATGAACCCTGGTCTTCAACTCATGCCAAATGTTTTCAAATGGGTTGAGATCAGGTGACTGTGATGGCCACTCCAGAACACTTATATGGTTCCTCTGCAACCAGGATTATGCATATTTTGATGTGTGCTTAGGGCCATTGTCATGCTGGAAGATCCAACGACGCCCAATTCGCAAGTTTCAAGCATCATTCTTGATTTAAGTGCCTAATATATCAATGCACTCTTCTTTTTTCGTGATTCCATTGACAAGGTGAAGGCTGCCTACACCAGAAAAGCTGAAGGAACCCCATAGCATGATCGAGCCACCTCTGTGTTTAACTGTAGGGACGGTGTTCTTTGGAAGATTTTTCGTTCCCCCTTCTTACCGAAAATACAGCAAACATCATTGTGGCCGAAAAGCTCGATTTTAGTCTAGCTTGACCAAAGAATACTCTTCCAATAGGTAAAGGGTTTATCCACATGCTTTCTTGCATACCTCAATCGTGCTTCTAAATGAAGAGGCTTTAAATATGGAGTTCTTCGAGAACGGCATGATTTGAACCCAGAAGAGCGTACTTCTGGGTTCCTACTAACTTCTCTGAGAACCTTCCTCTTGGTTCACTCTGGAATTTTGGTAGGGCATCTGGAATGAGGGAGGTTAGCAGGTGAATCCTGTAAGCTTAAACTTGGCAATTATGCTTTGAACAATATATTTCGGCACATTAAATTGTGTAGCAATACCGGAAAGAGACATCCAAGACTTGTATTGTACCATAATTCGTGTTTTTAAATCACTGGACAGTTGTTTCATGTTTGCCATGATGACGAAGCAGATAATGATGGAGATGGTGCTAAATTGCTGGAAGTACATTCTTTGCTGGCTAAATTCCAATAATTATGAACCCAGTTTCTAGTTCTGGAATGGTATAATGTAGTTTATTCGCCAAACTAAACAAAATTTTTGTGGGAATATCAGTTTTTCACACGTTCTAGAACTGTACGAACACTTTCTGCTCCTCCTATTTTTGGTTATTTGTTTATAAACAGTTTAATTGTCGTTTAATTTACATAAAATTTATGTAGATGTGTTTTAGTATGATATTTATAATATGTTATACTTTCATTATCCTAATCATGATACTTTTTAAGCTGTGAGGAAAAAACTTCTCATGACACAGGGGTACGAACACTTTCTGTTGTAACTGTTGCAGATAGCCCAGTGTGGCTTTGCTCTAAAATCAAACAGTAACGTGTTGAGATACCCTTTTGACTTGTACATTTCATAGTCCTCTGAATGAATACAGTTGAAGCAAGTAATAAGTGTTTTAACAGATGATATGCTCACCTTTAATAGATTTGTTTAGGCTTGTAATCTACGTGTAGATGTTACATATACATGTGTACAGGCATCAGAACATTCTACACTGTAATCTAACAACTGTTGTTTTAAAACAGTAGTATTGTCAGCTGCCTGATCAACTATATTGTTGTTTCTTACCTAAATATGTCAGAGATACAGTTAAATCATATTTGTGTCTCACTTTTATATTTCAGTTAATTATGTAATTACATGCATAATTGAATGGTTTAAATATTTTTGAAATATCAATAATTTTTTTGTCAGTTCTCAAGGCTTAAGATTTTACGCAGTGAATGAAAATTTTTTTTCGAAGGGTTGTGTGTCTGTAATGTGACTGTTGTCTTGTTAAATGGTAAAGAACAAGAATGGAGTATGAAACACTAAACATTATGAATATAACCAAAGCAACATTTTTAAAGTTATTCTCCAAAAAATTAAAGGTTTGTTCTTTCTTTTCTGTTTCCTAATTTTATTTATTGCATTGCAGATTGATTGTAATAGCTTGTTTTTGATGGGGTAGGGAAAATGAAAGATAAAATATAAATATTTACCTAAAAAATACTTCTGATATCCTTTTAATAGATTACTAGAGGTTATGCAAATGAAATATGAAAACTTTAAGATGAAGAAAAGTATTTTTATACTAAAAATGAAAATTAACTTGCATTTGAATTAATTTACTAGTTTGAGTTTAAATTACCACTGTAGATAAAAAAACATTTTTATCAGAATGACAATTAGAATAATTCCTTTTTTTATTATGGATCTTTCAAATAAAAACTTAAATAAAATAGTGAAAAAACAGTGCACAGGTAAATGACTACGTCTTGAAGATTCTGAGCAGCAATCTTCAGTATCTGTAACACATATTGTACCTCATATTGTTATACTACTTTATCTTTCAGACAAACCTTTAGGACATATGTCTCCCTGTTTCATTCAGAAGGGACTAGAAGGACTTGCTGGCTCTCCAAAGTCAGTAAAGAAGCTTCAATCTGGTGACATATTGGTGGAAACATCCACATCTTAATAAAGTGAACTCCTCTTGTATTCAGAGGCAATTGGGGATATATCTATTGAGGTTACACCTCATGCTACATTGAATTCATCAAGAGGAGTTATTGTTTAGGGGGATTTGAATAGATTTGATAGAGTCAGAGTTTGGTCTGGTTTCTCCATTCAAGGAGTTTCTGCAGTGAGACATATCTTCACTCACAAAGATGGAATTGCAATGCTGACCGATACCCTCATTCTGACATTTACATCACCATGTTTAATTGCAAGGTATGGCCATATATTCCAAACCCTCTCCAATATTTCCAACGTCAGTGGTTTGGTCAGTTTGGTCACTCAAAGATGTCATGGTTCCTTGACATGTACTCACTGTGGTGGCAAGGATCACAATACCTGTGAGTGTGAAACAGACCCTCATTGCACCAGTTGCAATGGCTCTCACCCATCCTACTTTTGTTCTTGCCCTAAATGGTTGGAAGAAAAAGGGGTGCAGCATTTGAAAATGATTCGTAACATTACTTATTCTGATGCTCGAAAGTTGCTGTCCACCACTTCATCTTGGACATATGCTGCTGCACTTTGTTCCACTACTCCAGTGGGAGTGCAGCAGATTACTCTGTGCCTTCAAGAGAATTGTTCTCAAACCAAATGAAAAGTCTTTTGACC
Organism: Tachypleus tridentatus; assembly: GCF_004210375.1. Taxonomy (NCBI): domain Eukaryota; kingdom Metazoa; phylum Arthropoda; class Merostomata; order Xiphosura; family Limulidae; genus Tachypleus; species Tachypleus tridentatus. The sequence continues at coordinate 107,472,833 of NC_134831.1, forward strand.
TCCATGGTTAAAAAAGTTAACGAATTACCTTCAACACCCATCTCTGTTCCTTACGTACAATACAGCAAATCCCAAGATCCACATCCTTTGGTTCTGGGTACAGGCACTACCTCAGATACTTTTTCTTCTCTCTCCCACCCCAAGATGCAAAACAATCATTCATTTATGTCTTCAGTCATTGGAATCCTCTTCCAACAGCAAAAACCTGCCCAATCAACCCAGGGATTTATCGTGGATGTCAACAAACCTCCCTCAAATAAAGACAGCAAAGAAAAAAGATGTGGTTATAAACAGACGGGTTCTCCACTAAAATCTCCTACACGTGAATAAGAATTGCCACCTTGATACAATGGAACTGTCAAGGTTTACATTCGTATCTGGATGACATCAATACACTGATTGCTTCCTGCCATCCTGTATGTCTTTCCTTACAAGAAACATTTCTGAAACCTGCTGATACCGTCACCTTTCAGCAGTTTTCTTTGTACAGAAATGACATGCTGTGTCATGGACGAGTTCATGGAGGGGTGGCACTGTTGGTTAATCAGCATGTGCCCACCCAATCTTTGCCACTTGACACACTCTTGGAGGCTGAAGATATCTGTGTTTCCTTGAGTCGTACCATTACTGTTTGTTCTCTCTACCTGTCACCTGGAGAGACCTATGATCAATCAGACTTTGATGTCTCAATGAACAGTTGCCATCTCCCTTTTTAATTCTGGGTGGCTTTAATGAACATCATCCCCTCTGGGGAAGTGCTGATGGGGTCACTTTGTAGAGCGTATGCTCTCTGATCACAACCTTTCTCTTTTCAATACTGGTTCTTCTACTTATTTCCATGCACCTAGTCAGTCCTTTACTGCTATTGATCTCTCAATTTACTCCACTTCATCATTCTCCCATTTTTCTTAGAGGGTAGACAGTAATGAATGGGGCAGTGGTCATTTCCCTATAATTTTGAGAGAGACTGGCCGTGGTTGATGCCACCCGACCCGCATGCCCTGGTAAAAGCTGGATCAAACAAACTGGCCCTCTTTCACTGCTCTCACAGAACTTGATCCTGCCATCATCTGTCAACCATCAGTAGATGACTGTCTGGCAGCAGTAACTGACTGTATTATACAAGCAGCTGCTCAATGTATTCCTAAACCATCGACACGTTTTTCCACGATATCCTCGTCCGTGGTGGAATCCTGCTTGCCACTTAGCACGGAAGGCTCAAAAACGGGCCTGGGATACTTTTCGTAGATATCCCACACTTACAACCCGCGTTGCTTTCCAACGGGCCTGTGCACATGCTAGGTGGGTAAGACGTCAAAACCAGAAGGAATCTTGGATTAACTCCACAACTAGCATATCTTCTACCACTAGTTCCCAGGTCATATGGGACAGGATTCGAAAGGTCAGTGGGCACTACAATTCTGTCCCCCTCTCGATCTTACTCTCTGATGGTCAGGAGGTAACTGATGTCCGGAGCATCGCTGATAGTCTAGGTGAAAGCTTTTGCCGGGTATCTAGCACTTTTGCTTGTTCCTCCACCTTCTTGGCCATCAAGACTCAGGCAGAGTGTTCACCTCTTTCCTTTCGAACTGACTGTTTCTTTGACTATAATTGTCCCTTTCCACTGGTGGAACTGAAAATGGCCCTTCATCGGTCAGGCAGTACATCTGTTGGACCTGATGATGTACACTATGATATGCTGCATCATCTATCTCCTGCTTCTCTTGATGTCCTTCTAATTGTCTTTAACTGGATCTGGCAGGAGAATGTTTTTCCTGATGCCTGGTGCCAGATTATTATTTTACCTTTCTCTTAGCCAGGGAAAGATCCCAAGATTCCTTCAAACTACCATCCAATTGCTTTGACAAGCTGTTTCTGTAAGACCTTAGAAAGGATGGTTAATGCTTGTCTTGTTTGGTTCCTCGAATCAAACAACCTCTTCTCGCCCACCCAGTGTGGGTTCCGATGACAGCACTTCACAACAGACCACCTAATTCGACTTGAAACATCAATCAGAGAAGCCTTTCTCAAATGCCAACAACTTGTATCAATATTCTTTGACATTGAGAAGGCTTACGACACATCATGGAGGTATGGCGTTTTGCAAAACCTCCATACATAAGGGTTACGTGGCCATTTACCCATGTTTATTAAAAAATTTTTAATGGACGGGAGATTCCAAGTTCCTGTGGGCTCGACACTTTCCCGTTCTTTTGTACAGGAACTTGGAGTCCCTCAGATCTGTGTTTTGAGTGTCGCACTTTTCAGTATAAAGATAAATGCCATCATGAACAACTCCCTCTCACTATTGCAAATGGGCTGTATGTCGACGACTTTCACATCTCATGTCAGTTGTCGAACATGAGATATATTGAGCGGCAACTACAAACTGCCCTCAATCATGTACTGAAGTGGACTATGGCGAACGGCTTTAATTTCTCTCTCTCTAAAACCGTTTGCATGCACTTTTGCTGCTAACGGGGTATTCACCATGATCCTGAACTTGATATTGGTGAAGTTTTGCTGCCAGTTGTCCCTGAGACCAAGTTCTTGGGGCTTATCTTTGATCATAAACTGACCTTTATACCACACTTAAAGTAGCTACGGGTCAAATGCACAAGAGCACTGAACATCCTCCGTGTCCTCTCTACTACCAGTTGGGGAGCAGATTGATGTTCTATGTTAAAGGTATATCTTACTCTTATTCAATCAAAACTCGACTATGGATCAATGGTCTATGGCTCTGCCAGACCCTTGGCCTTAAAGATGCTAGAGTCCATTCATCACCAAGGACTTCGACTTTGCACTGGGGCTTTCCGCACATCTCTAGTTCAAAGCTTATACGTTGAATCTCGTGAACCTTCTCTGCACCTTTGTCGTTTGCAACTATCTTTACTATATTCTTCGAAACTTTGTTCCTTACCAAAGCATCCCACCTGGGGATGTGTTTTCCTTCCTCAGTGGGCCGTACTTTTTCAGAACAGATGATCTGCCATTGCTCTGTTTGGCCTTCGCATCCAGGTGCAATTGGATGACTTGGGTCTGTCCTTGGATAACATTGCAGATTCCACAGGTCAGCCCATCCCACCATGGCTTATTACAGCCCCCAAATGTGACCTTTCTTTCAGTCATCTGAAAAAGGCAGATACTCCAGATTGGAAGTACTGTGATTTATTTAATGAACATCTTTCAAACAATCATTCCATTCCCATTTATACAGATGGTTCCAAATCAGGTAATTCAGTGGGCTCTGCTATGGTTTGTTATGGTTCAGTAATTGTGCACAGAATCCCCTCTACAGCTTCTGTGTTCACTGCTGAACTGTATGCCATATCTCTTGCCCTGTATCATATTGAAGCTGAGCAGTACTCCAACTGCACAATTTATACTGACTCGCTTAGTTCTATACTTGCACTGGGATCGCTACACGTTGGCTCACATCCTGTTCTCACTGATATTCAAAACCGACTGGCCCATTTCTCATTAACTGCTACTTCTATCCAGTTTTTCTGGATACCAGGCCATGTTGGTATTCGCGGGAACGAGCTTGCAGACACGGCAGCTAAATCTATCTGCTCCGGCACTATCACTACTGTGCCTATTCTGTACATGGACTATGGTCTTGTATTCAAGGCTCGACTACGTGCCACCTGGCAGTCCACTTGGAGTGAGCAACGCGACAACAAGCTTTTTCAAATAAAACCCTATATTGGGGTTTGGCCATCTAGCTTCCGTAAGGTTTGGAAGGAGGAAGTTGTTCTAAGTAGACTATGCATTGGTCACAGTTTTTTAACTTGTTGTTTTTTTTTATTTGGAACTGATGCACCAGTGTGTAGTTTGTGTAACACTCAAATCACTATCAGCCACATTTTACTTTCTTGCCATCGTTACGATTCTCAACGACGGCACTATTTTAAACATGTTTTTTCCCAGGGTTTATCTGTAACATTGGACAGTGTTATTGGTGATGGTGACACTGTCCACCTTGATAAAGTTTTTAGTTTTTTAATGGTCATTAATCTTTTTAATCTCATTTAAGTGTTTGATATTTTTTCATTACATCTTTGTAATTGTGGTTCCCTTTTCACAGTTTTATTTTACTCTTGTTCAATTTGACATTGAAAAATGGCCAGAATATTAAATAACTCGACATCAGTACTGGAAGGGCCAACTTCAGGTGACTAACGCTGCTGTTTGAACTACCCGTTAGTCGTCCTGGCGAGTTGTTATTCCAATTTTGCTGCATGTCTTTTAAACTTTTATTACTTTACCCTTTGGTTCTGGCCATAATGACACATAACCCGGAACCAGGACTGGAAAGGCCAACTTCAGGTGACTGACGGTGGTTTTTGTACTTACCTGTTAGTCTTCCTGGTGGGTTATGATCATTATCATTTTGCTAGAGTAAGTACTTTACAACTTCTTTTACTCTGCTTTCTCTCTTACCATTGTAAACTGGGTGTCAACATTGGTTTTATGCTTTTTCTGTTTTTCAATGATGTTTTGTTTTACCTTCATTTCCTTTTCTGTATTTTACTACATTTACTTTATTTTTGCCTTTTTACCGGACGTTTGGCGCAGATAGCCTAGCTGCTTTGTGCCATAAAACACTAAATCAATCAATCAATCAACTCGCCGATATTTAAAACTGACTGGACCATTTCTCTTTAACGTCTACTTCTATCCAGTTCTTCTGGACACTGAGCCATGTTGACATTTGCAGGAATGGGTTTTCAGATACCTCAGCTAAATCTATCTGCTCTGGCACTATCACTGCTGTGCCTGTTCCATACATGGACTATGGTCCAGTATTCTAGCTTGGCTCAATGCTAGCTAGCATTCAACTTGGAGTGAGCAATGTGAAAAGAATATTTTCCAAATAAAACCCTTTATTAAACTTTGGCTGTCTTGCTTCTGTAAGGATTGGAAAGAGGGAGTTTTTCTAACTAGACTACGCATTGGTCACAGTTTTGTAACTCATTATTTTCTGTTATTTGGAACTGATGCACCAGTGTGTAGTCTGTGTTACAATAAACCACATTTTACTTTCTTGCCATTGTTATGACTCTCAACAATGGCACTATTTTAAACATGTTCTGTCCTAAGGTTTGTTCATGACGTTAAACAGTGTTATTGGTTATGGTGACACTGTCCACCTTAGAAATGTTTTTAGTTTTTTAAAGGCCATTAATCTTTCTAATGCTATTTAAGTTTTTAAATTTATACATTAGACCTTTTTTTTCATATGATTCCCCTTTCAGAATCACTGTTCATCTAGTTCAATTTGAAATTACAAAATGGCTGTGATGTTAAATAACTCAAAACCAGGACTGGAAAGGCCAACTTCAGGTGACTGATGGTGGTTTTTGTACTTACCTGTTAGTCTTCCTTGTGAGTTATGATACATACAATTATGCTACAGAAAGTTCTTTACAACTTGTATTACTGTAGTTTTTCTCTTAACGTTGTAGACTAGATGTAAACATTGGTTTTATGTCATTTATAATTTTTTAAACTTTGTTTTGTTTTACCTTAATTTCCTTTCATGAATTTTACTGAATTTACTTTTACCTTTTTACTGGCCGTTTGCCACAGATAGGCCTAGCTAATTTGTGCCATAAAACACTAAATCAACCAACCAACCAACCTTCTTCAATTAAAAATAATTTGTTTCTAAATATTCCCCAAATCTGTTCTGTGCCATGTTTTAACTTCAGTATCCAAATTTACTTATGCCAAGTCTTTTCATTGCCTTAAAATGTATTTTCTTAAAATTAGGAACTAAAATTTATTTTTATAATAGCATGTAGCAAAGTTCTAAACTTAAATGTGCAGCGAGTATTAAGAGCTTTTAACCTTTCAAAACCTGCTATCTGTATGTATAATATTAAAATATGTCTGCCATGCTTTGTATCTTTGTAATGATTAATAATATGAAAAACAAATATATATATATCAGTATGTTTTTTTTCAAGAGTGCAGAAAAATTATTTGTTTGTTTGTCATTCCTAAAATTTCATATTGATACCAACAGCAATCTTATTAGTTTTTTTATATGCTGAAGAAACATATTAAGAACAGTAGTTTCTTTGTTGTGAAGGAATTTCACAAAAACAATTTCCTTTTTTAAGTGGTTGAAAGAAATGTATTGAAGATAAAAGCATGAAACAAGGAACATTTGTTGTGAAGGATGATTGGCACAGATAGCCTGGCTGCTATGTGCAATAATTCACCAAATCAACCAAACAACCACTTTGATTTTCAGTTCATCATCCAAATCCAGTTTCTCTTCAGTTTTGGGATTTGTCAGTTTCAAACCTTGTTTCATAATAAAGGGATGTTGCTTCATGTTTTCTCTAATTTCTTTGTGGTATCACAGACAAGAAGATATTGAAAAATGGTCTGTGGTCTTTACCTTATCATATGTTATTCAAATATTATATTTTTTGTAGATGGACTCAGTGAACATCTTATGAAAGTTCTTTCATTGATGCTTATTGATGTTGAATAGGAACTTCAATGTATTCTCTTTTACATGAAACCCCTTGCCACCTAGTGTTAAAACTCAGTGAAGGGCACAGCACAAATAACCTTTTGTGTAGTTAAATACAAACAACTATACATAATGATTCACCAATCATTATTCTTCACAGGAATTTACAAATGGCTGACTAGTATGCCACGTAGATTTTGTGCTCAATGTAAAGTTTATATTAAAGTTGGTGATAAAGCCCTTCATTGCTCTGGTGAGTGTCAAAAATGGTATCATTTAAGATGTAAGAACTTAACTGAACAGGATTTGGAATATTTAAATGAAATTGGGAAAAGTTATGAATGTGATTTTTGTATGAGAAAAAGAAAGTTAAGCCTAAATAGTGAAACTCCATTAAGAAGGACTGTGTCCATTTCGTTAGAGGGGGAGACAGTGAATCTTGTTGAGAATAGTGAGCTTGATTTAAATATGGGGGAGGCAGATATGAAGTGGCTTAAGACAAAAGTTACTGAAATTTTGTCAAGACTTGATGACTTTCACTTAATTAAAGTAAAGGTTGAAGAATTAGTGACTTCCTTTCAATTTTATTCAGGGAAGGTAGAAACTATGAGTGAGGATATCACAACTTTGAGAGCTGAAGTTAAGGAGTGTAAGCAGGAAAATAAAACATTAAAGCATGAAAATGAAGAATTGTGGAAGGAGATGGCAAGTTTTCGGAGGAAGATGTGTGAAGCGGAACAATATTCTTATAACTATAATGTTTTGATTGGAGGTATTCCAGAGAAGCCTAATGAGAATTTGCAAGAAGTTGTTGAGAAGATTACAACTACTTTTGGGGTTGACTGTGCCCTACAGATATTGACACTGTTCATCGTATAGGAAAGAAAACAACTGAAAATAAGAGTCCGAGACAGATTGTTGTTAAGTTTTGTCGTAAGCAAATTAAATTTGATCTGCTTAAACTTAAGAAAACTAAATTTCGCTCTCTTAATACTAATGATATTAAGGTCTGTAATGAATCTTATCCAGTTTATGTTAACGAACATCTCTTCCCCATATTATCGTGATATTTTCATGCAAGCAAAACGAAAACAGAAAGATCTTGGCTATAAATTTCTTTGGGTATCGAATGGTAATATTCTTATTAGGAAATCAGAAACTACTCAGCCCATTGTTTTACGTTGCTTGATTGATCTTAATAATTTATAAATACTGCAATGGCTGATGATTTTGATGATATTGTTGGTGTTACACCAACTTTGTCTTCTCTTTCTGATTTACCAAATGTTTTTCTGTTGGTCATTTAAATTTAATACATGTTAATATTCGAAGTCTTACTCAAAATTTTGACCAATTTCTTGTTTTTTACAATCAAGCGTTGTTAAATTTCATATAATAGCTTTTTCTGAAACTTGGTTTGTTGAGGATGGATTTGTTTCCTTTTCGATTCCAGGTTACTCCTTTTATTCTTCATCTTCTGGTCTAAATAAGGCTAGTGGAGTGGCAGTTTTGTTAAATTTGAGATACTGACTATGATAAAAGAAGTACAGTACATTAAGTCTGATGCTTTAATTTTATTTTGTATGATTCAAAATAAGAAATTTAATCTTTTGTTGTTTATCAATCTCCTAGATTGCCTGTATTGAAATTTATTGATGAGCTTTCATTAGAATTGAATTTATACAAATATGATATTAATATACTTGTTGGTGATTTTAATATAGATGTTTTGGCATTTGATGATGTTTGTTATAAGAATGCATATTTTAAGTTTTTGTCTGAGAACAATCTTCGTATTATTATTTCTTCTCCACGCGGATAACCAATGTTACTAATTCTTGTATTGATCATTTTTTAATTAGTGGAAATACTGTTAAAAATTGTTATTCTTATATTGTTGAGAGTTTTTTGACCGATCATTTTCCAATTGTTTTATGTATAGACATTTTATCGGATCTAGAACATGTCTCAAATGTTCAAAAGATTAAGTTTAATGAATTGAGTTCTTGTTTGAATTTTTCAGATTGGTCCTGTGTTATGAATTGTTCTGATGTTAATGTTGCTTATGATAATTTTGCTGAAGTGTTAACTGATTGTATTCAAAGTTGTACTACTACTGTTTTTGTGTCACGAAAGTTTAGAAAAATTAAGCCATGGATTACCAATGAATTGGTTTTGTTAATGATTAAAAGAGATGAGTTAAAAAAGAAAGTACATCAATTTCCTGATGATATTTATCTAAAGATTAGATTTAAGTGTTTAAGGAATTATGTTGTTAGCTTGACCCGTAAGACTAAATGGACTTATTATCATAACCTGTTTAAGAATGCTAAAACTATTAAACAGAATTGGAATATTGTTAACTCTATTATTGATGTTAAAAAAAAAATAAGAAATTTTGTAATTTTGGTACTACTGATTTATCTGATTTGAATTATTTTTTTGTTAATGTTGCTAAATCTACTTGCTCCAATCCTAAATTTTGTTCTCAGGGTATGCCTCCTGCTCCTTCTTCTTCTTGTTACCTATATCCTGTTACTGTATCTGAAACTATGAATAATATTTTCTCCTTATCAAATTCAGCTTCTAATGGTGTAGATGGTGTTTCGGTTAAGATTTTGAAAGCTAATGCTAATCTTTTGCACCAATTTTGACTTTTTAATTAATTTATCTTTTACTCAAGGGAAGTTTCCTAATGCTTTAAAGTTATCATTGGTCATTCCTATTTATAAATCTGGTAATATTTCTGATTTTACGAATTATAGACCTATTTCCTTATTAATACATTTCTCTAAACTATTTGAAAAATCTATGAAGATTAGAATTTTATCATTTCTTGATAGACATTCAGTTTTGTCTCCTTCTCAATTTGGCTTTCGGCCTGGGCTTGGAACGGAGGTTGCTGTTGCTAAACTTGTGGGAAGTATTACAGAAGCTTTGGATTCTGATCTTCATCCAATTGCTGTTTTTCTTGACTTAGCCAAAGCTTTTGATTCTGTTAATCATAAAATATTGTTAAATAAATTATCTTATTATGGTTTTAGAGGCATTGTTTTTGATTGGTTTTTCTTACTTTCACAAGAGAAAGCAATCGGTTTGTATCCATAATAATTATAGTGATTGGCTTACAATTAATGTTGGAGTACCACAAGGTTCTGTTCTGGGCCCTTTATTATTTCTCATTTATATAAATGATATTCTTTACCAACAGTTTTTGGAGATATCCAAGCCTATGCCGATGATATTGCTGTTGTTTATAGTAAGCCAAATCTAATTAATGAAGCCATTATTTCTAGTGATCTTAATAAAATTAAAAATTGGCTTTTCTGTAATGGCTTATCCTTAAATATATCTAAATCTTTTCTTCTTCAGTTTAACCTTTATGGTGTCATTCCAGCTTTTCCTTCTATTTTTTATCATTCTAGTGATTGTTATACTTACCCTAATTGTAAGTGTCCCAAATTGACTCAAGTTTCCTCTGTTAAATATTTAGGAATTATTTTAGATTGAAAATTAAATTGGCAATTTCATATTAATTCTTTAGTTAATAAATTAAAATATAGTTCTATGCTAATTTTTGAACTTAGTCATTGTGCTCCTTATCACATTTTGTTAAGTGTATATTATGCTCTTTCAATCTTTCTTACAATATTGTATTTCAATTTGGGGTGGCACATATAAGACTTTTTAATTCCTATTCACAAGTTGCAAAAGTGTTTTCTCTCTTATTTTTACTCATAGGCTTGATACCAATTTCAGTAAATTTAACTCCCCTCTTTCATATGATAAACTTTATTTATATTTTTTAGCTTTATCTACAATGCATGTTTCTTTTAATAGGCCTTTTAAAGTCACTTCATATTTTACACGACTTCAATCTTTTTTTCCAATTAATGTACCCACACCACGTAAAACAGTTACACTTCATCAATATCTTTATTTGGCACCTCGTATTCATAATTTTATTCCTTATAGTATAAGATCTTCTATTAATCGTGTTAATCAAAAGAAATACTTAAAACAATGGATCTTAAATACTGATGATAATATTCTGGGAACTTTATATTGATTTTGTAAGTTTTGATTTTACTTTATTATGTGTTTAACCATCACAGGACGAGTTAACTCTTTGTTGATGGTTTTATATTGATATTTGATTTTTTGTGTCTAATTTATTGCTTAATAAATTTATTATTATTATATTATTATTATTATGAGGCCTGCCATAGGCAGGTAGTTAGGGCACTTGACTTGTAATCTGAGAGCCATGGTTTTGAATCCTCTTCACACCAAACATGCTTGCCCTTTAAATTGTGGGAACATTATAAAATGACGGTCAATCCCATTATTCAATGTTAAAAGAGTAGCCCAGAAATGTTACTCATTTTTTTATTTCCTCCAGGTCTGAGTCTTTCCACTAATGCCTCTCCGCAATGATATTTGTTGTCTCCAGCATCATGAGTGGCTATTATGTAATTTTTTGTTAGTGAATCTTCCTTCTCTTGTTTGATGGTGTGAATGTTGTCATGTTCATACAGATGTTCCTTCTTGGCAGTATACCAGTTTCTTTATTTTGTTTCTCAGACTTTGTACCTTATAAATTTGGCTTCTTATCTTTTTTAATTTGTTATTAGTGAGCCTTATTTTTTACATCTGAGTGTTCCACAGTCGTGGCTTGTATGCTTAGAGCTACCCTCTCAGCCACTTTCAATTCCACATAAGTTGTGTATTTCTGCTTGTGTTAAATTTTTCAAGTTCTTTTTCTAGTTTTATTTTTTTATTATGTCCATACCATACCTAGACATTTTTTTTCAGTGGGACAGAAGCCTGGTTTTAAGTTGGCTGGCTTCTTCTTTTGAATCCTTTCCAATTTGTTCACACACTGAAGGTTAGAGAAGCTTAGATTAAGTTTTCAATATTATTTTTTTAAGAATGTATCTTTCTGATGGAATCAACTTAGATTTTTGTATCTCACAACAATTCTGGTTTCACAGATCTTGCTCCATCCACATTAATAAACTGGTTTATGCTGATGTGTCTTGTTTAGTTGGATGTTTCTGGCCACCTTAAGCATAAATTTCAGATTACATTTCAATGTTTGTTTCCTCTCTGATCTGTTTATCATACATCTTACAGGTTGACATGGGGTTGAAATTTCCTGTGTTATAATTTGCTTAATCAAATCACTGTGTCTTCAGTTTCAGAATCTGTTTGCCATCTGTGGTTATTATTCAGGCTAGATGAAATCCTTTCTTTTGAAACTTTTTTTATATTTTGCCCAACATCCATTGTTAAACATTTCCTTGGTTCCTGGGATTGTAAATTTGGACATCAAAACTAATAATACAAAATGAGATAGATACAGAAATCAAATATATTCTGTCTTTATGTACAAAATCCTGTAGTTATATAATTTATCCAGTTAGGAGTCCTGTATGTTCTCTCAATTTTGAGTTTTTCTTGTCAACCAAAATTGTCCAACATCCATTTTCACTAATTCAGGATCATATAAAGTTGAGAAATTCTTTGGTGTCTCCTTACATTAGATACTATGTATGGATTGGTCCAGTCGAGATTCTTACATGTTGCGATGTACCTACATGTTTGTTCTAAACTAAATTTCACTCTCTATGCTGTTCTTTGCACAAGAAGAGAAGGTTTCTGAGTTGTTACCTTTCCTATCTCAACATGCGTGTTCTTGCATGGAATAAGGTCTTGCTACTGTAATAATTAGATATCTCAATTCCAACCAGGATAGGAGTCACCTAGTTTTTTTTCTCCAACTTATTTATTTGTTCTTTGATGTTTTCATTGCTCATTGTTGAGCCTATACTTTGGAAGTGTTTGGGTCTTCTCTTTTATTTGGTTGATTGTGTGACTGATTAGCCATTATTGATACTGACAAAAAGGGCTCCTATACATGGAGTATGCCCTTACAGGTCTGGGCTTTTCATCTTCAACTGTAGGAGCATTATACCTCCTACCTATTTATCTTTTTATCCCATTGTTGGTTTCTATGTTTTAGTAAACCATTACTTATCACAGAACCAAAACCTTTGCCTGAATTGAAGAACTTCACAGGCAAAGAGGTACCATGTTGAGAGGGAAACTTTCTTTAAGAGTGTCCTTTAGATCCATTTTTTTTATGAGGTTGGTCTACTTCACTCATTCTCCATCAAATCTACTTCTACAAAACCTTCTCTAACTTTACTTGGTTACACATTTCTTATTATACTCCTGCCTTGTAACTTGTGATTTTATATTTTTTTATGCTGCTGATTTCTTTACAATGTAAATATCTGGTTTTGGTTAATTTAGAGGTAAGTGAATTTGTTTCAATGTTATATTTTTAGAATTAAAATTAATTTCAAACATGAACTTACCTCTGAAATAACTTTCCTTCAAACTCCTCACAACTCAGTTTCCATCGTAGCTGTAATTTTTATAAAATTTAAATAACAGTGGGAAAGTAGAGCTTATTTAAGATTCATCCAATGTGTGTACAGTAAGTCATGTGGAAGGTAGATTAATGACAAATTATGGGAAAGTGATCCATGAAGGACATTTGGATATTTTTAGTCATTTGGTTTGTTGACAACATGAGTTCAAATTTAACAAGGGAAAGTTTTCAGTACTGTAAGGTCTCGTTATTTTGTCTGTGCCACTTTAGTGATCACATTATTAGAAACTATTTATATTTTTATCTATTACTCTGTAGCTTACAAAATGTTGTTTCAATAATAAGCAACATTTAAATAATGTTACTTTTTCATATATAGGGATGAATGTTGCCCGCTTACTTCTAGACAGAGATGTTGGTCACTTATATATTACTGATGTGAGTAAAAAACGGGTTGAAGACGTAAAAGACATCTTAGCTCACAAGGTAATATATAGTTTTTTAACTCTTGCACTGAGATTTTTAGTGTGATAAGTAATATACTCTCTGTTCTAATACTTTTCTACTGATAACAGATTATTGTTATTCATCATGTCAAGGTTTCCTTCCTTCTCAAGATAATAAATAATGGGAGAGTATATAGTTCAACATAGATTAAATAAAACAAAGTATTTTACCAATTCAGCGTATTGTACAATAATGGACTACCAGTAACAGGAGAGTATATAGTTGAACAAAGATTAAACAAAACAAAGTATTTTACCAATTCAGCGTATTGTACAATAATGAACTGTCAGTAATTGGAGAGTATATAATTCAACATAGATTGAGTAAAACAAAGTATTTTAGCAATTCAGTGTGTTGTATAACAATGAATTTTCAATAACAAGATAGTATATAGTTCAACTTAGATTAGATAAAACAAAGAATTTTAACAATGCAGTGTGTTGTACAATAATGAATTATCAGTAACAAGAAAGTACGTCGTCCAACATGGATTAAGTAAATCAAAGTCTTTTAAGAATTCAGTGTATCATACAATAATGAACTATCAGTAATAGGAGAGTATATTATTCAACATAGATTAAGTAAAACAAAGTCCTTCACCAATTCCATGTATTGTACAATAATGAACTGTGAGTAATTGTAGAGTATATAGTTCAACATATAGAACAAAGTATGTTAACAAGTTACTGTGTTGTACAATAACAATCTGTCAGAAACAGGAGAGTATATAATCAGTGATGATGAGAAAATCTACTTGTAGAGAAAAATATATATGTAAAAACGGCTGGTTTAGGTTGAGAAAATATTTATGTAGAGGAACGAACATTTCAACCTTCTTGTTGTTGCTCCTCAACATAAAATTTTCCCAACCTAAACCAGCTGTTTTTACATATATATAGGAGAGTATATAGTTCAACATAGATTAAGTAAAACAAAATATTTTACCAGTTCAGTGTATTGTAGAATAATGAACTGCCAGTAATAGGATAGTATATAATTCACCATAGATTAATAAAATAAAGCATTTTAGTTATTCAATCTGTTGTATGGTAATGAACTGACAGTAACAAGATAGTATGTAGTCCGACATAAATTAAGTAAAAGAAAGTATTCTGACATTTCAGTGTATTGTACAACAATGAACTATTAGTAACAGTAGAGAGTATGCTATGTTACCAGCTTATGTATTTACGTTACTTTTCTGAAGTCCATCTTTTGCTCGTGGATTTGTGTGTACTGAGTGTGATTGTAATGTGATCTGAGTTTTGATATATGGGAGTATATGATGATGTAGTTTTGTTCATTATATTTGTTTTACTTATATAGTTATCTGTTGTTAGGGAAGGTTGTAGTGATGGTTATCTGTTGTGAAGGGTGGTTGTAGTGATGGTTATCTGTTGTTAGGGAAGGTTGTAGTGATGGTTATCTGTTGTGAAGGGTGGTTGTAGTGATGGTTATCTGTTGTGAAGGGTGGTTGTAGTGATGGTTATCTGTTGTGAAGGGTGGTTGTAGTGATGGTTATCCGTTGTGAAGGGGTGGTTTGTTGTGATGGTTATCTGTTGTGAAGGGTGGTTGTTGTGATGGTTATCTGTTGTGAAGGGTGGTTGTTGTGATGGTTATCTGTTGTGAAGGGTGGTTGTTGTGATGGTTATCTGTTGTGAAGGGTGGTTGTTGTGATGGTTATATGTTGTGAAGGGTGGTTGTAGTGATGGTTATCTGTTGTGAAGGGTGGTTGTAGTGATGGTTATCTGTTGTGAAGGGTGGTTGTAGTGATGGTTATCTGTTGTTAGGGAAGGTTGTAGTGATGGTTATCTGTTGTTAGGGAAGGTTGTAGTGATGGACATTTTTTTAGGATATTCTGTATTAAATGTCTTGTTGATTCTAAAAAATAGATGAAGTACACAGTCTGTTAGGTTAGGAGTCATGATATTTACCCACATTTATGGGATTTCATATAATATCCTTTGGGATGTGATATGTGTGCTATTGTGATAATCTTTTTTTTTTCTCATTCTATTGTGACACATTGTTTATTTACGTTATTCTTGAATCTTTCATATAGTGTATGAACTTTTTGTATAGTGTGTAATCTTTTTACCATCAATGTATTACAACTTATAAAATTAGCTGCTGTTTTGAGGATATTAATCTGATATCATAACATGAAATTAGAAATGCAAAGAAAGAAGGTGTGAAATTACAGAAAAAATTAGTGTAACTTCAATCCATCAAATACTTATGTACAAGTTAGTGTTTAAGGTGGGTTCTAATAAAAAATGAATGTTAACCAATTTGTTATGAAATGTACACTTAGAACCTGGAGAAGGAACATGTCCTTAAATACCACCTTAAAGTAGCTTGCACAACAAGATGTTCAGTGGTGATGGCTGATCATTTATAAATATACTTTTTCACTTTTACACAAATATTTAGCTCTTTGGAGTTTAAAGAATACCATCAACCTTTAAAAAATAAAATTTGCTTTCTAGATACAGTTCAGTTACTTTTTGTTTCCTTTTCAGTTTTGTGGAAGGGTGCAGGTGGAAAAGGTGCCAATTGGAGATATGAGCATTTTAAACTACAAATGTGACATACTATCACCATGTGCTCTAGGCCATGTAAGTAATGTTATGTTTTGGAGTAAAGACATAATTACAAGGTAAGAATATGAGTGGATATTGAAGAATTAAAGAAGAATTAAAATATATCATCATATTTTAAATATGATTAAGTAATTTACTTTTAATGTTTATTCATAAAATTATCTGCAAGACTGTCCAAATAGTTTATGTAATTTTTAAAAAGTGTTAAAACAAGGAGTATCTAATGAATGTTTTTAAAATATGTTGTAATAGAAAACAACACATAGATATGTACAGAACCTACTGAGTAATTATTAGTCACTTCCAAAATCTCTAGTTGATAACATTTTATCTTCATAGATATATACAAAACATATAGACTAATTATCATTTTCTTCCAGAACTTCTACTTGATAACATTTACCATCATGGATACATATAGAATCCACTCACTAATTATCATTCACTTCCAGAATGTCTAGTTGATAACATTTTAACTTCATAGATACATATAGAACCCACTCACTAATTATCATTCACTTCCAGAATGTCTAGTTGATAACATTTTAACTTCATAGATACATATAGAACCCACTCACTAATTATCATTCACTTCCAGAATGTCTAGTTGATAACATTTTACCTTCATAGATATCTTCAGAAACTATTGACTAATTATCATTCATTTCTAGAAATTGTAGTTGATAACACTTTACCTTCAAAGATATATACAGAACTTTTTGACTACTTATCATTCACTTCCAGAACTTCTAGTTCATAACATTTCACATTCATAGATGTATAGAGAACCTATTGACTCTTTACCAGTTACTTCCAGAAGATAACATTTTACCTTCATAGATATAGTCATGTGAAAAAGTTAGAACACCCTATGAAAGCCTGTGTATTTTTGTAACATTTTTGGATATATAGATATTTAATCTCAATTTCAACAATACTGAGATATTATAGAAATATAACTAAACAATTAAAACTGAAGAAAAGACTTTTCAAGATATTCTGTAAATGTAATTCTATAAAAATGCATCTTCTAACTGAGGAAAAAGTCAGGACACCCTACCCCCTAATAGCTAGTGTTACCCCCTTCAGCTGAAATAACTGCAGTGAGATGCTTCTTGTAGCCATTTACCAGTCTCTGGCATCGGTCTGAAGAAAGTTTGCCCCACTCCTCAATGCAGAATTCTTTCAGCTGTGAGATGTTTGAGGGGTTTCTTGCATGTACAGCCTGTTTCAAGTCACCCCACAGCATCTCAATGGGATTAAGATCTGGGCTTTGACTCTGCCATTCCAGGTCTCTCCATTTCTTAGTTTTCAGCCAGTCCTCGGTGGATTTACTGGTATGTTTTGGGTCATTGTCGTGTTGCAGGGTCCAGTTCCGCTTCAGCTTTAAATTTCGTACAGATGGTCTCACATGATCCTCAAGCACCCTCTGATACACAGTAGAATTCATGGTGGATTCTATGATTGTAAGCTGTCCAGGCTCTGCTGCAGCAAAGCAGCCCCAAACCATGACACTTCCACCTCCATGCTTCACAGTTGGTATGAGGTTCTTTTCCTGGAATGCTGTATTTGTTTTATGTCAAACATGTCCTCTGTTCTGGTGTCTAAGTAATTCAATTTTGGACTCATCTGTCCAAAGAACATTATTCCAGAAGTCGTGGTCTTTGTCTACATTCTCTCTGGCAAACTTCAGTCTGGCCTTGATGTTTCTCTTAGAGAACAAAGGTTTCCTCCTTGCACACCTCCCATGCAAGTTAAACTTGTGCAGTCTCTTTCTGATTGTAGAGGCATGCACTTTCACATCAACAGTAGCCAGAGCCTACTGTGGGTTCCGTGATGACATGTTAGGGCATTTGGAGAAATCTTTTAGCATCTTGCAGTCTGCTCTTGGTGTGAACTTGCTTGGATGACCAGACCTGGGTATGTTGGCAGTTGTTTTGAAAGCCCTTCACTTGTTGACTATTTTCCAGACAGTGGAATGGCTAATTTCAAAATCTTTTGGAATCTTTTTAAATTCCTTACCAGACTCATAAGCTGCTACAGTTTTCTTTGTGAAGGCCTCAGGCAACTCATTTGCTCTCACCATGGTGTTTACTCTCACTACAACAGTCGCACCAAACTAAATGTCTGAGGTTTAAATAGGGCAAGCCTCATTAAAAATGCTGAGTAATGATCTTCTAATCATGTGCACCTGGTGTGATACACCTGTGTGTGAGTTGAGCCGTTTTAAGTGGGAATAAATGTGGGGGTGTTCTAACTTTTTCCTCAGTTAGAATATGCATTTTTGTAGAATTACAGTTACAGAATATCTTGAAAAGTCTTTTCTTCAGTTTTAATTGTTTAGTTATATTTCTATAATCTCTCAGTATTGTTGAAATTGAGATTAAATATCTATATATCCAAAAATGTTTTAAAAATACACAGGCTTTCATAGGGTGTCCTAACTTTTTCATATGACTGTATACAGAACATTTTGACAAATGATCATCCACTTTTAGAACTTTTAGTTGACAACATTTTACCTTCATAGATGTAAACAGAACCCATTGACTAATTATCATTCAATTTCTGTATGATTTGTTAATGACATCCTTACTTTGTATGTGTGTAGAGGTCCCACTGACCTATGCTCAATCTTTTTTTTGTAGCACATATCTGCAACATTATATCTTTATAAATATATAGAGGACCCATTTACTGATTGTGGACTCCTACTATGCATTCAACATTTTAATGAGTTGAGTACTTTAGAAGAGGTTTTTAACTGCACTGAAGGATTCAGACTTATCTCTCAAACTAACATGCATGTGTGTGATGTTAATAAACTGCCTGTGAAGTAAACATTTTGAAAAACATGTTAGATTCTTTACAAAGAGCACAAAGCTCGTTTAATTTGAAGTGATGTATTAAAGAAGTCAGTGATACATACAAATGTTTGTTACCCTGTTGATTATTTCACAGTGATACATACAAATGTTTGTTACCCTGTTGATTATTTCACAGTGATACATACAAGTGTTTGTTACCCTGTTGATTATTTCACAGTGATACATACAAATGTTTGTTACCCTGTTGATTATTTCACAGTGATACATACAAATGTTTGTTACCCTGTTGATTATTTCACAGTGATACATACAAATGTTTGTTACCCTGTTGATTATTTCACAGTGATACAAACAAATGTTTGTTACCCTGTTGATTATTTCATTTGAATCCATAGTTTTAAATAATTATTTCTTTTCGTCAAAGGTTTAGAGGCTGTTTCATTTGCTTCAGAACACAGTTTGAGAAGATGAAATATTCTGCCTTCTCTGTTATTGCAATACACTCTGTGACAATTTCACTTGAAAATCACTACTATAACTGTTGGTTACCCCAGTTTTAACAAGAGCTTTAAATAATTGTCACTTTTCATCAAAGTCTGCACATTCTGGTTCAGGAGACAAATTATTATTCTCTGCTCTAATATTACAATATTTCTGTGGTAATGTCATGTTAAAATCACCACTATATGCTGTTTTTGGTCTTAACTCACAATCACCCAGTCTAGGTTTATTATCACTAATAACATTGTAGACATTTATTTATAACATCACAGAGGCCTGGAACATTCCATACATAATGAGGTACTGTGATGTATTAACACTGAATTAAAATGCCTCCAGTTGCACAGTGGCATGTCTGTGCTGTGCTGGAAACCAGGTTTTGATACCTGTGGTGGGCAGAGCACAGATAGTCCATTTTGTACATTTGTGCTTAACTTCAAAAAACCAACTCAATTAAAACAGTGAGGAAAACCTAGAAGGTTCTAATATCATGACTGAATAATATATCAATCACCATTTCATAACAGTTGAACTGCACAATGCATGATCTGTAAACAGTTAGATAAATAAACCTACTTCTAAAAGTAACAAAATTTAACATTCACTTTCTAACTTGTAACATGTTCCACAGAGACAATTGTTTTGTTGAAACATGTTCCACAGAGACCATTGTTTTGTTGAAACATGTTCCACAGAGACCATTGTTTTGTTGAAACATGTTCCACAGAGACCATTGTTTTGTTGAAACATGTTCCACAGAGACCATTGTTTTGTTGAAACATGTTCCACAGAGACCATTGTTTTGTTGAAACATGTTCCACAGAGACCATTGTTTTGTTAAAACATGTTCCACAGAGACTATTGTTTTGTTGAAACATGTTTTATCATCAGTAAAACAGAGACCATTGTTTTGTTGAAACATGTTTTATCATCAGTAAAACAGAGACCATTGTTTTATTGAAACATGTTTTATCATCAGTAAAACAAAGACCATTGTTTTATTGAAACGTGTTTTATCATCAGTAAAACAGAGACCATTGTTTTGTTGAAACGTGTTTTATCATCAGTAAAACAGAGACCATTGTTTTGTTGAAACATGTTTTATCATCAGTAAAACAGAGACCATTGTTTTGTTGAAACATGTTTTATCATCAGTAAAACAGAGACCATTGTTTTGTTGAAACATGTTTTATCATCAATAAAACTTATTATAAATTACTCTATGGCTACCTGTCACTATATAAGTATGATATACTTCCGCACTCTAGTATCAAGAGAATAATCAGATTACATAATAATTTAGCAAATACTTCTTTCATTTTAATAGATTTACTAGAATTTATTTACTTGTATTCAGAGTAACCCATTTATTTTAATTTCAAAAAAAAATTTTTGTTGGAAAAGTGTTGTAAGTTATATTTATTTTACATTTGACCTGGTTTGAAACTTTAGAAAAACTTTGTAACTAAGAATATCTGTGATGAATAGTTTAAATCATACGAGTTTTGTTCTTGAGTTGAAAAAAATTGTCAAACATATGTTTTAAGATATTAAAGTAGTTTACCAAATAGAGGTTTTAGCTGATTTTATTTATGTATTCCCACAAACAATATCAAGTAGGTTTAAATAATTTGAATAAAACTTGTTTCAGATATAATGATTGACAAAAATGTTGTAAGATCTTCAGTGGTAAAATAACCCAAAGGGCTATTTATATAGATAAATTAATATATATATATGACATAAAACTATTCCACTAAAAGTGAAGTAGATACATATTTGTGATGGGGAACAATTGATAAAAATTTAACGTTATTACTCTAGATCTTCAACACAAAAAATGTATCAAAAGTGGAAGCCAAGATTATCTGTGGCTCAGCCAATGCTCAGGTGGAGGATGAAGGGGCATGTCGACTACTTCAAGACCAAGGGACAACCTATGTAGTAGATTATATTCCTAATCGTATGGTAAGCACAAATAACTGACATTCTGTGATATATTTATAACTGTAACTTGGTATACACCAAGGGACAACCTATGTAGTAGATTATATTGCTAATCATATGGTAAGCACAAATAACTTGCATTGTATAATATATTTGTAACTGTAACTTGGTATACACCAAAGGACAATCTGTGTAGTAGATTGTATTCCTAATCGTATGGTAAGCACAAATAACCCCATTGTATAATATATTTGTAACTGTAACTACAACAAAGGACAACCTATGTAGTAGATTATATTCCTAATCATATGGTAAGCAAAAATAACTGACATTCTGTGATATATTTATAACTGTAACTTGGTATACACCAAGGGACAACCTATGTAGTAGATTATATTGCTAATCGTATGGTAAGCACAAATAACTCCCATTGTATAATATATTTGTAACTGTAACTTGGTATACACCAAGGGACAACCTATGTAGTAGATTATATTGCTAATCATATGGTAAGCACAAATAACTTGCATTGTATAATATATTTGTAACTGTAACTTGGTATACACCAAAGGACAATCTGTGTAGTAGATTGTATTCCTAATCGTATGGTAAGCACAAATAACTCCCATTGTATAATATATTTGTAACTGTAACTACAACAAAGGACAACCTATGTAGTAGATTATATTCCTAATCATATGGTAAGCAAAAATAACTGACATTCTGTGATATATTTATAACTGTAACTTGGTATACACCAAGGGACAACCTATGTAGTAGGTTATATTGCTAATCGTATGGTAAGCACAAATAACTCCCATTGTATAATATATTTGTAACTGTAACTACAACAAAGGACAACCTATGTAGTAGATTATATTCCTAATCATATGGTAAGTAAAAATAACTGACATTCTGCGATATATTTATAACTGTAACTTGGTATACACTAAAGGACAATGTATGTAGTAGATTGTATATCTAATCATATGGTAAGCACAAATAACTCCCATTGTATAATGTATTTGTAACTGTAACTTGGTATACACCATGGGACAATATATGTAGTAGATTGTATATCTAATCATATGGTAAGCACAAATAACTCCCATTGTATAATGTATTTGTAACTGTAACTTGGTATACACCATGGGACAATATATGTAGTAGATTGTATTCCTAATTGTAGGGTAAGCAAAAATAACTCTCATTGTATAATATATTTATAACTTTAATTTGGTATACACCAAAGATCAACCTATGTAGTAGATTGTATTCCTAATTGTAGGGTAAGCAAAAATAACTCGCATTGTATAATATATTTATAACTTTAATTTGGTATACACCAATTAACAATCTGTGTAGTAGTAAATTATATTCCTAATTGTATGGTAGGCATAAATAACTCGCCTAAATTGTATATTTGTAGCTGTATGTAAAGCAGATATACATCAAGGGACAACTTTTGTATCTATTGTTCTGAACTGTAAGATAAACAGTATTACACCAAGGGACAACTTATGTCTTATGGTTCTAACTTTAAGATAAAGAGTGATACAATATGTGGGATAACTAATAGTAAGCTAAGTAGAAATACTTCATGGAACAATTTATGTCGTAGAATACCAAACAACAGTTTACATAGGAGATTACTGTATGGTTAGTAGTGATGTATCTGGGACAACTTATGTAATATATATTTTCAACCATATGATTGGTATTAGAAAAAGAAATATTTTAGTCATGTAATGTGTAGCTATCTGTTTTAATATCTGAATGTTTCTGATAGGCTCTTGTTAATTCTGTGTATGAGTCATTGGGACGGATGGAAAATGACCCTTGGATGGAGGAACACTTTGACAAGTCCTGGGAACATTCTGTAAGTTTAGTTGATCGTTACTATTAAAATGTGCTGCCCATTTTAATAAGTTAACCAAGCAGTTTAATTTTGTTTCAGTATTCAGGAGTAAGTCTTTAGTCATTTGGTTTTGGGTTTGTCTGACCTAACACTTGTTTACATTATATTATGATATATTATGAAATAAATCTTTGAGTTGATTATAATTAGAGATTATATTATATAGTTTCTGATAATGAATTTAAAGAACAAAAGTTATGCAAAGAAATATATTTGAGTTTAAAATAATGTTCTTGGACAAAATGGAACCTGTTGATCTATCTTCTCTGTCCCATCCTCTAAACTAAAATTAAGTAAATTGAAAAAAATCAAAAAATCTTGAGGTCAGTCCTTATGATTCATATAGTTATCAAACTTTATCTAAAACTCGCATAAATTTCCTGCCCCTACAACATCTGAAGGCAACCTATTATCAAAAGCCAACCACCCTGTTAAAATAATAAAACTGTCTTAGCTGAAGGTGACCTCTACCATTCCAGAACTTATTCTGGTGACACCTAGTCCACTGTTGTCACTGTTAAATAGGAAAAACGATCAGGCATCAACTCTGTCAATTCCCTTTACCGTATTAAACACCTCAATCAGATCCAATTTAACTTTCAATAGAAAATGGTTTGAGATATTTCAGCCTCTCCTTGTATGACGATTCCATCATCCCAGGCATCATTCTAGTAACCCTTCTCTAAACCCTTTCCAAAGGTAAGAAACCCAAGACTGAACACAATACTCCAAATGTGGCCTAACCAGTGACCTACACAATGAAATTATAAACTGTTTAGTCTTGTATTCAGTATTTCTGTAGATACAAAATAAAATCCTATTTGTCCTACCACTAACAACAGCATACTGTTTGGATGGCTTAAGATACTGATTGACCATTATATCAAGATTCCTTTTCTTCATGACGCTTCATTCCT